>NC_079206.1:28550116-28722616 GCF_026745355.1 Beta vulgaris subsp. vulgaris | reverse complement strand
GTAGCTCGATATACTGTTGGAACCTAAATTGCAGTAGTCATACGAATACTTGATTTTGTTGAGAAAATAAAGGGGGTAGTTGCTTCCAAATTGTGTACCCGGCCACTGTAGGAAAGTGTGACATCAAAATCCATTTTTATTCCTTGAAAATCATGTTCACCGAGAACATTAACACCCTCCTTTATGCTAGTAAGTTCAAGTTGTTGATCCATATCCATTAAACTATCTTCGCTCATTTTAGTAGATATTGGGTGAAATTGTCCTTGGGTTTCCCTCATCGGTGCATTATTTTCATTTTTTGGTGCAATACATACAGACATCCAAGAGAATTCACTCGGTTTATGAACCACAACTGATTTTCCTTGTAACAAGTTGTTAAAGGTAGAAGCATAAAGTTTTGGAGTTGATAAAGTCTTATGCTTGTTGATAAATGTAAACTTGGTTGAGTTTATGCTTGTAACGGAACTCGAGTTTGACTCCTTATGGACCACTTCAGGATTTTCCATATTTATAGTCTCAAAAACAGTGTCATCAACCTATAAGAAAGAACCTCTATCGCTTCGTGAGCAATTTAAATTGTGTTCCTTCCCCTTTATGGTATAGGTAGACATACATGGAACACTTGAAAGTACCTTGGTGCTTTTCTAGTTCTTGACTATCAAACATTCATCATCCAGAGGTCGTTTTCCTCTTAATGAAACGACCATATTAAGTGAAATAGAGGGATCAGCAGTCCCCGTTGGCTAACTCTAAGTAGTCAAAGAGCTAATTGGTTTGGCGAGTTCATCATGAACGCATTCGGTAGAAACCACTTGCTTAAGGTGGCTTCCTTGAATTTGATAAAGGTTGAAAAGTTCCAAATTGATAGCTTTGTTTAGAGGTTCCAATGTTGGTGCTTTTTCTAAATCTAACAGGGCCTCCGTAACTTTACCTGTCCTAGCATAAGCTTGGTCTCTCCTATAGAGGCTCTTGATGTTATTGCGGTCCATAATCAAGATATTAGAGCATAGAGAGATGACTTTATCATAGTTTTTAAACTTCCGTTCGCATGCCGATACGTTTAAAAACAAATAATAACCAATTTCGAGGTTGCGGAGTCTTGCAAAACCTCCTCTGCGACTTCTGTCATAACAAAGTCTAAAACTACTTCATAAATCAAAGTTGCAGAAGTGTATTCCTCTCTCCTGAAGCAACAATTACCCATTACCTTCAATTCACACGCTCACTCTACTAACATTTGAGGGGAAAATACATGTAAATTCCCCAGTTTCAACACATGCAATTCAAAGTCCCTACCCATTTTTTTTATCTACCATAAATGGTAGGAACGCCAAGATATTTTTGATGTTTGTCAACTTGCCTCATGTGGAGAATTTTAATCAACTCATCTTTTTTCGCACAACTTACACCTTTACTAAAAGACACCTCCGACTTTTCATAGTTAATTTTCTGCCCGGATGCTGCTTCATATTTGTTGAGGATATCAACTATAACTCTGCATTTCTGTCGGGTAGCCCTCGTAAAAAGAAGAATGTCATCTGCAAAAAGAAGATGTGAAATTCCCGTACAAATTCGACTCGCTTTAGCATCATTAATCTCTCTAGCATTAACCATATATTGAATCATTTGAGAAAAGGCATCACCAACCAAGATAAATAGGAAAGGAGAAAGAGGATCGCCCTGGCACAAACCTTGAGAGGGAGAAACATAACCACATACCCTTCTGTTAATAATAAAAGAGTACCGAACTGATGACACACAACTCATGATTAAATTCACCCATCTTCCATCAAAACCCATCGTCAACAGGAACCCCACTCCACTCGATCATAAGCTTTGCTCATATCCAACTTCATAGAAATCAGTCCTATCCTGCTATTATCTCTCTTTTTCATAGAATGAAAATTTTCCAGAGCAATAAGAGAGTTATCTGAAATCATTCTTCCTAGAACAAAGGCACTTTGATTTTCCGTAACAATATCATGGAGAAATTGTTTAAGCCTGAGAACAATATCTTTTGAAGCTATTTTATATAGTACATTACAGAGACTTATAGGCCTAAACTCATAGACAACAGTAGGAGAATTAACTTTTGGAATAAGAGCAATATTAGTACAATTTGATTCCCCTGGACAGGAAAAATTATGTAAAAAATTGCTAACATAAGCAAATAGCTCATCTCCAATAATGTGCCAGAACCTCTGATAAAATATAGCGTACATACCATCAGGCCCGGGAGCCTTACAGGGGTGCATCTGACACAACGCAACGCGAATCTCATCCTTTGTATATGGCTTTAGGAGAAATTAATTGTACTCTTGGGTCACTGAACACATCACATGCTGCATAACTTCCCCCATATTATTTGTCAAAGGTACAGACGAGGTAAAAATAATTGTGAAATAACGTTCAACCTCTTTCTCCACATCCTCAATCTCTGTTTTCCACTCCCCTTCGTTGTCTTTAATGCCATGAATATTGTTCCTCTTTTTTCTCTGAGACGCTTTGTGATGAAAGTAGGAAGTGTTCCTATCCCCATATTTTACTTCTGCAACCTGGAATCTTAAATACCAATAAGCCTCATTTTTGGCATGCAAAGAATCAAGCTCTGCCTTAAGTTTCACACGCCTCATACAACTCTCATTCGTTGTGGCCTCCCTTTGCGCCTCCTGCAAACTTTTCCGCACTCTCTCAATTTGCTTTTGTAAATTACTGAACCCCTTCGTACTCCACACCCGTAGCTCCCTCGCCACCACCCCCCAAGCGTTCCTCAATAACCCCTCCCACTGATTTATTCCACGCCTTCCTCACCACAGATTCGCACGAATCATCTAAAAGTCAACTCGTCTCAAAGCGAAACCCTCTGTTGTGCCTTCTTCGGTCCCTAACATCCACATTGCTCTTCAAGATAATAGCTGGATGATCAGAAGAGAATCTCACTGAGTGCTCAATAAATGCCTCTAGGTAAAGATCGGTCCAAGAATGTGAAACAAGAAAACGATCCAACCTTTCTCTAATGCGAGTTTCCGGACTCCTTCCCCTCTCCCATGTATACCACTGGCCCACAAACCGCAACTCTCCAAGGCTACAACTCTCCATCTCTTCTCGAAAACCCACCATTCCCCTTCTGTCTCTAGCAGATCCTCCCTCCTTCTCATAATAACTCAAGATCTCATTAAAATCACCTCCAAAAACAATAGGGCCCTCATATTCATCACAAAGTGTTTTGATTAACGACCAAGTCTTATGTTTATTCTCTTCCTCAGGCCATCCATATATGCCAACAAATCTCCAGTGAAAATTTCCCCTGCTCACTACGTCACCACAAATATGATTTTGCGAAAACGAAATGGTAGAGAAAGATACAACATCATCCTTCCAAAATAAACATAATCCCCCAGATCGCCCCACACTTGAAACACCAAACGCACTCGAGAAACTAAGACTTTCTTTTTTCTGTTCAACCACATTTTTTGTCACCTTCGTTTCCGACACAAAGAAAATGTCGGGGGTAGCAAAAGTACTCAGCCTTCTCAATTAACAAATTGTCCAAGGGTTACCCATGCCCTAACAGTTCCAACATATAATATTCATAACGCCCGGCGGGGTTGGTCAAAACCAACCTCCGCCTCAACAATGTCAACATCACTACCAGTGTTATTTGCAACATCAATTTTAAGTTCTTTGAACATGCGTCAACTATTCCAACAACCCCATCTACCAACATATTGTCAGCTAACTTTCCGCTTTTCACCCAACATTGGGTCACTCAATATATCATTGACCAAAGACATAGTAACCTGGGCATTTTCCTTCAATTTCAACGTAACCTTTTTATTTATTTTTTTCTTAAATTTGGTGGCAGAACCACCTGTTCCAGCAGTAAAAGGAAAAGAGGGAGGAGTTTTATTACCTTCATTCATGGCCTCCTTAACCACCAAAGAATCATCAGGTTGGACCGGATTACGCATGGCCTTTGAAGAGAGCTGAGTCGACTCCACCGTGCCATGCATAGGCATGTGCTCATAATTTATCACGCACCCTTCACCATCACGCTGCTGTTGCGACTCCTCACTACACTCGTCTCGATGGAAATCGAGTGACCGAGCCCCTCGCAAAAACACTCGAGCTTCCTCTTCAATTTTTTGTCTCCCTCTTCGAGAAGATGCCCGAATCCATGACCCCCATTATTTCTCCTCATCTCGTTCCTCATCTAAACCTCTCATATAATCTCTCTCAATGTGGCCAATCACACCACACATATAGCAAAATATGGGTAGTTTTTCATATTTAATTTCCACCATAACCGAACTTCCGTTCTTTAGATTAACCCTTTGGACCCGGCGAAGAGGTTTCGAGACATCCATGAGAATTCTTATACGTGCCGATTTGTCCCATGTGATCCCGTTCGAATCCCATTCAAAAACCTTACCAATGCTACCTCCTATCAATCGAATGTGAGATTCCGATCTACTTCGCATCGGTAAATTATATAACCAAACCCAAAAAGGGCAAAAATTCATCACGATGTTTGATGGTTGCACATCCTCTTCAATCTCTTGCAACATAACCAGATGTTGGTCGAAAGACATGGTCGACCAGCCAAGACTTTATCTTTGTCGTGTTTAGTAGCAAACTGGTTAACAAACATGTCACATTCTATCGAACGGAATAACGTTGCTTTTGAGATTGCCCATATCAGATTTAGGGTCCTCTTCAACGCCTCGAAATTATAAGTGCGCACAGTTAGTACCTTGCCCACCAAGGTTAGCGCCATATCGTGAATGGTATCAGTTTCCGGAATCTTGTCAAAAGTGATTGCTTGATCCTCCTCTGCCATAATCTTGAGACTTGAAATCTTTAATGCTAAATCCTCCGCCATAACTACTAAAAATCCCAGTAGGGATCAACAGGCTTGAACTATCAAGGCAAAGAAATGGAGTACCAGGACTCTTTACTCAAACCCTAGCCAGAGAGAGCTAGAGAAAGACTACTATTAAATCTGGTTACTAGTGGTTTCAAAGTCCCTACCCAACTTTTGACATTTCATTTTCCAAAACTCAGATTCTTCATGACCAGAATCCATTTCTAACTAGCAACACACTCACTAAAACACAAGACTATTCTACCTAATTTCCAAGAACGCAACTATAGAATTTAGGTGTAATAAGAGCGACTAGATAATCTATAACTGATCTTGAAATGATATGAGAAATCTTAAAATTTAGCTTGAAATCATAAAAACTTGACGGTGTTTTCCATGGTTGTAGATAGAGGTGATCATTTGCGGGCTTGGACAGGTTGTGGGTCGGGCCTAACCTTAAATTTTTGTCAAACGGGCCTAATATACCTAGTCCAAGCCCTTCATGCGGGCTTAACTACTTGTCCATGACCTGTCTTAATAAACCCCCCTGGTTGCCCGCGAGCCTAACGGGCCTATTAATACCTTTATTTGTTTCAAATAAGTCTAGCTATTCCTTTAATATATATAGATTGAAACTTAATTTTTTGTTAAAATAGAAAAAAAGTTAATAATCACAATGTAAGATAAAGATAAAGTTAAAAATTTTCGTAAAAAAAATGTTAGAGGACAACAAATTAAGTTGGAAAAGAAAAGAATAAAGATAATTATGTGTGACCAAAGCTATATTAGTGTAAATAAAACTATATATTCCAAAAGATAAATCAACAATAAATTAGTAAGATTAAAAAAATAAATTTCATAGAAAATAGATATTATGATAAACGGGCCAGGTGGGCTAGCCCGCGATATGTTTGAGGTTGTTCATATCCGCCCATTAATATTAGCGGGTCGGGCTTAACCCGTCCATTTAGAATATTTTTTCAAAATTTGTTGCCCAAACCCACAACTTCAACGGGTCGGTTTGAGCGGGCTTAGCGGGTCGTCCCGCCCTTGAACAACTCTAGTTGTAGATATTTCCGATGAGAAAACGGGAGGACTATAAGAGGAGTGTCGACTGGCTCCATCTTCATCTTCTTCGCCTGTAGCTACCGATACTTAAATACTTTAATAATATGACACAGTCATGGCTTGTCAACGACATTATCGAGCAGAAACTCGGCCCAGACAACCAGCAAGCCAAGGAGGGCGGCGCATGGGTGGTTAGGGTTTTGTCACATGGTGGTTTTATTTTTTACTCTAGAGAGAAGAAGTCCTAGTAGTTGTTCTTTATTACCTAAGAAGAATGCAATCTAGTATTTATTTTTGCTTCCAAGTACCAAAGGACACTTACTAGGAACCTTGGAAGTGCTTTAGTGTTTTGTCTTTACAGTTATAGGAAGTAGTAGTTAGAGTTATGGCAACACTTTTCTAGAGTTATAGGAAGTAGTAATTAGAGTTATGGCAACACTTCTTTATAATTGTAGAACATACTTACGAAAGTTACACCAACTCTTGTTTAGAGTTATTATGCAATAGTTATTAGAGTTATGAAAATGAAAACACTAGTTTAGAGTTATAGGATCTAGAAAGTAATAATTATTAGTTCATAATTAACAACTAGTTCATATAACTCTGAACTACTATAATTCATAAAACTTCATAAAATGTTGTCATAAGTCTAACTACTAGTTTATACAACTCTAATCAAATGTTCGCTCAACTCTTAACTACTAGTTCATATAGCTCTAATCAAATGTCCTTCTATGACGACGTGGCTGACTTGTGCCGTCATCTTCGGGACCACTTCTGCGTTCGCAGTGGGGATAGCATACAGCAATTAAAAACTATCATTGGTGATTGCGAACAATTCAAAGGCAAATTTGTTGGCTCCTACTTTTGTCGTCTTACCAAACTATGGGTTGATTTAGCTCAATACGTGACACTTCTCAGTTGTATTTATAGTGGCTGCAAGTGTAAGATTGGGGAACAATTTACAAGACTTCAAGAAGAGGACCGTATGCACCGGTTCCTGATGGGACTCGACACCGAATATGCGTCGTTTCAATCGAATTTATTGAACCAAGACCCACTCCCCTCTCTTACTCGTGCTTATCAAAAAGTGCATCAAGAGGAAAGATTGAAAGCTCTTCTACCTCTTCCTGTAGAACGTGATGTGTTGGCTTTCAAAGTCAATTTAGATGGTTGAGGCAAGTCGACTAGTGAAGATCAATCTGGACTTTTTTTTACCCACTGTAATTGGACGAGGCATGAAGAAAGTGGTTGTTTTATTATTCATGGGTACCCGGAGTGGTGGGGGGGGATCGCTCTCGTGGGCGGCGTAATCCCCCTCGTGGTGACTGGTGACTCTAATGGCGGACGATGTGGTTGCGGTGGTCAGGCTGATAAACCCACTAATCGCGCCCATAAAACCATGGCTGGTGGTTCAGGTGGTGATCGTGCTGGACAGGGGACGTCCGTACAGCAGCCCAAGGATGCTGAAAGTGCGTGTCTTGCCGGAATTTCTGCCTAACAATGGCAGACCCTTCTCGACTTGTTAAATACGAACCTAAGGATCGGTTGAATGGTAAGAATGTTTAGATATTAGATATGTGTGCCACACACCATGTGACGGGCACCTTCTCATTTTTGCGTGATGTGAAGATGATACAGGGATGTCCAGTAGGACTGTCGGATGTTAGTACTGTTGAAGCAACATATGAGAGCCATGTGATTTTCGTGGGAAATTTGAAACTTGATCATGTTTTATTTGTTCCTAAATTGGACTGGAATTTAATTTCAGTACCTCAATTACTAGATTCTGCAAATTGTATTGTTCAGTTCACTAAAAGATTATGTGTGAGTTTATTTATTATATAATAAATTGGAAGTTGAGTATGTTCTTGAATTTAATGGCATTAATGGAACGACAATTTAATCATCATATTTAACGTGTGCGGAGTGGTAAAGGCACCGGGTTAATTGTTTGCGCCAAGATTTTTTGACACGACGAATAATGTTTGAGACCTCGTGTGTTAACACACCTCAACAAAATGGACGGGTTGAATGGAAACATCAACATATTTTGAATGTAGCACGTGCTTAAAGATTTCAAGCCTACTTACCTTTGACGTTTTAGGGGGATTGCATTCTTACTGCATACTATGCCATCTTTCCTTTCTAAAGAATTGAAATACCATCCCACCCAATCTAAAGCATCACCAAACTGAACAATATTGAAAGAAAAGAAAGGAATAAATAAATCCCAAAATTACAGTGCCATATAGCATGAATTTCATTCTTTTATTCCACACCACGTCTCTAACATAAGGACAAATACTTTCAACTCTCCGATGTATACCTTTGCTTGTTGGCAACGCCTTTGCACAAAGTCTCCAAAAAAACATTCGGATTTTTAGGGTCAGATTTAAACAATAAATTTTCTTCCATAAGGTGTATAAATTAGATGAGCGCGGTTTGTCATTTTTCAGGCCTTTAAAAAACCTAATGAATTGATAGGAAGACTTAACTGAGTAATGTCCCTTTTTAGAACACTGTCAAGCATAAATGTCACTCAATAGAGGAGAGTAAAGAGCAACGTCGAGCATTTCCTCAGCCTTGAGAGGAAAAAATTGTCTCAGACTTGCTCTTCTCTCCACCTATTGGTTTCACCATTTATTTCACTGACGCACCTGAATTGCAGTTCTCCTTACGAGACGAGACAAGATGACCTAAAATGAAGGAGGTCTATTTAAGCCATGGGTCGTTCCAAATACGAACAGATTTGCCATCTCTGATTATCCATTTGTTTTTTTCTCAATTACCCACCTCCTACCTCAAATACTAGGTCACACGTATTAAATAAAAGGAAAAATCTAAATGGACCCGGTGCAAACTAACTTAGTATTTACGGAATCACAGGATTGGTAATTGATATTTTCATATAGTAGATTTTATTAACGTGCAGAAAGATGTAGGTTGTGTAGTGTATATATCGTGACACATGCTTTTAACATATAGAAAGATGTACTTTCTACATGATATAGTGAGTGTATGAATGATATAATGAGTTTCTGCATGATATAGTGGATTGTTTAGAAATAATGTAGTTTCTGCATGATATAGTATGTGTTCTAGTGAGTTTTTGCACGAGTCGTAATATAGTGGATTTCTACATGATATAGTGGATTGTTCATAAATAATAAGTGTTTTTGGCCTGATACACACTAATGTTAACATGAACCGGGTCCACGTAAGTTATATTAACCAAAGGTATATGGTTACTTACCTAGTAATTTGATCGGGGAGAAAAACAAAGAGGAATATCTTTTGAAGATATCTATTTATTCCTCCTACATATATCTAATAGGTGATAATCTTTTGCAAGTGCCGCTATTAGAAAAAATAAAAGATAGTTTTCTTCCTCCTTGTTCTAGCAAAGAATTTCGGATTCTTATTCGTTGCTTAGAGGACTAAATAGAGGAACTACAGTTGAAGTTCTTGATCTTCATATTGGACGATGAAGCACTTGGAAAGTTAGTGGAAATCACGCTTCAAAGGTATGTAAATCTGCTATTGATTCATATGCATGCAATCTTGGTATTTGATGTAAGAACATTAATCTACAAAATTCCAATTATCGCATTAAAATTCCTACAGAAGGTCCCTTCATAGCTAAAACCTCTCATAGCCAAATTAACCCTGATTACCAAGATAAAAATTTGGGGTTGAAAAGGTTATCTCCTTTCCACCAGGGCGACCTTAAGCTTGAACATGCATATATGTATTATGGAGTGGGATTTACAAACCAAATATGTGATAAGAGAATAATGATTGTTCCGTTAAATGTGATGTTAGAAATAAGGCAAAATTTCAAAAAAAAAAAAAAAAAAGAAAACTACTTCATTTGTCCCATATTATAGTGTCTGATTCCGTTTTTGCGTGGTTCATAAGATGAATAGAATCTATAGTACTGGAACTCTTGCATTGAGAAGTTAATTGCAATAGTATTAAATCATTTGTTTAAAAAAAAAGGAAAAGGAAATTGAGATAACTGATGTACAAGTTCAGCCGAAAATTTGAGGAGTGTTTCTTCTTTTTTTTAGTTGGTTCACTTTAATATAGCATAATTATAGGCTAAAATTTGGTTAACATTGTGCACGAATTTGAATAAACATAAACTAACCAATGATATTGCTTCATTTTTTTGCAACCAATAGGATTACAAGAATTGAGAGTACATGGATAAGGAATCCAAAAACAAGGCAGCAAAGAAATTTCGTTTTTCCCTCTAAATTTTGTAAACTGAAGATTGATGGTTGTAACCACTATAATTAAATACAGAACCAACACTTTCTACTCATTTCATCCACCAATTTGGAAAGGAAAAAAACAGAGAGAAACAAAAAAAAACTTAAAAACCTTTAACCATCCACTGCTTCATTGCCTGTTCTTTTCATAGCTTCAGACTGAAATTTCAACGATGGTTGGTGTCCATACATGGACGAAGAAATAGTGCTTAGTAATGATAATGGAGACTTTGAAGATTCAATTAGATCTCAATGTTGAACCATTTGATTTAAACATTGATCTGAATGCAGCAGCACAAGAGCAACCAGCACCATAAGAGCAACACGCACCATAAGAAGGAGTTAATAATGTTAGTCAACGTAAGCGGAACAAGCTGAGCAGTGACAGTAGGCTTAAAGTGTTGTTGATTCTGATGAACAGAGCCAAGAAGGGGAAATTACACTATGGCTCAATTAAATCAGCTTCCACATAATTTAACAAATATGTGAGATGCGTTAGTGGTATTTGGAACTCAGCAAAGAAACACACAGAGGTAATGTTGAAAGATAGTGTGTTAACCAAGATGCACATGTGTAGCAGAAAGAATCCAAGTACCAGTTGATAGCGTCACAAGTTTGGCAATGAGCTAAAGATCCTGTATTAGGGGCTTAGCAGCAATACTGCAAGTTTCCAAAAGCAAAGTCCATAGGATGATAAAGAGGGGACATATCAGGCCTCACACAAATCTGCTGCACCCAAATTTGAAGGAGCCCAACAAGAACACAAGACTTGAGTGGATACTTAAGTTGTTAATGAGAAAGTCTTATCTAATGTATGACTTTGTGCATTTGGATGAAATCTGGTTCTACTTATCAAACAAATCACAAAGGGTGTACTTGGCACAAAATGAAAGAGGCAAATATAGGGCTGCATCTTCAAGCAAATTCATACCAAAAGTAATGTTCACAGTTCTGGTTGGTAGGCCAAGGTACAATGGTGAGT
Organism: Beta vulgaris subsp. vulgaris; assembly: GCF_026745355.1. NCBI lineage: Eukaryota > Viridiplantae > Streptophyta > Magnoliopsida > Caryophyllales > Amaranthaceae > Beta > Beta vulgaris. The sequence goes on along the minus strand of NC_079206.1, from coordinate 28,711,425 downwards.
GTACCTTTGATGGTAAGATTAGGATTTTCCCATTTACCTATCAAGAACCTGCTAAGAGGTCTTCAAAGAATAAGCCCAAGGAGACTATGGTTACTAAAATTGTGGAATATGTGAATTAGACGTCACAAGGCATATGCTAATTGAACAAATTATTCCAACAATCAAAGCTAAATAGCCACATGATGATGGTGGACCAAAGACAATCTTCATCCAACAGGACAATGCAAAGGCTCACATTACGCAGGAGGACCCTGAATGGCAGCAAGTTTATCAACAAGATGAGTTCACTTTCATCTTACTTCAACAACCACCAAATAGTCTAGATCTAATCTTAGATTTGGGTTCTTTCAGGTTTATTCAATCCTTAATGCACAAAAAAATGCCAGAAGATGTTGGAAGTTGTCCATGAAGCATATCATGAACTTGACCACAAAACAATTAGCAATTTGTGGTACTGTCTATAATTTGTCATGAATGAAATCTTAAAATGTGTGGGGTGGAAATGACTATGATGCACCATATGTCAACAAGAAAAAAATGCAAAGTGAGGGGAAGCTTGAAGATCAAGTGACTGCACCTATGTGGATAGTCAGTGAAACATAGGAGAAGGTAATGAATGGGGCATCAAGTTCAAACACAAATTAGGAAGTTTAGTTGAAATTTATGTTTTTTTTTTGTCATTTCAGTTCAGTAGAATGCAAGTGAGTTTTTAATTTTAGTTTGTTTGTAATTTCAGTTCAGTAGAATGCAAGTGAGTTTTTAATTTCAGTTTATTTGTAATTTCATTTCAATTTGTTTGTAGTTTTAGTAGTGTTGTTTAAGTTCAAGTTTAAGTAATGTAAAGTAAGTTTTCAATTTCAATTTAATTACAGGTTTAGTGGTTCAAACTGAGAAGATAATTTGTGAAACAGAAAGTAACAAAACAAAAAGTAAAAACATAAAGTAACAAAGACAGAAAGTAACAAAATTTGTGAAAGTAAGTTCAAACACAAAGATAATTTAAGTTAGTTCAATTAAGTTGAAGCTAATAACACATAAAGTTTAAGTTAGTTCAATTAAGTTTTTAATTTCACTTTAATTTCAAGTTTAGTGGTTTTGAAAACAGAAAGTAAAAAAAAAATTGTGAAAGTAAGTTCAATCACAAAGATAATTGTGAAAATGTAATGAAAACTGTGGATGATCATGTTGTGATTGTAATCTCATGAGTCCCCATTCAACAATTATGCAATTCTCATGTTCAATTCAAACCACAACTATTCAAATGCCGCTTCAATTTTTTTAAACCGGTGGCTTAAGAGTGTCAAGATCATACATTGGTTATAAGAATTGATATGTTATGGACAATGATTCTTCATCATTGATTATAGTTATCTTCAGGCTTTCCAATACAATACTCCATAAGGGGACAAAATTGATAGTCAAACTAGCCACAAGTAGATCATCCAACATATATCCAAAACACATTCACAAAATATCAATATAACTTCATCCAAAAACACATTCACAAGAGCTATAACAAAACCAACCACTAGAAGATCATCCACAAGAGTTATAGTCCAATCAGCCACAAGAGTTATAGTCAAACCAGCCACAAAAAGATCATCCAACATAAATCCAAAACACATTCACAAAACATCAACATTAATTCATCTAAAAACACATTTACAAGAGTTATAACAAAACCAGCCACTAGAAGATCACCTACAAGAGTTATAGTCAAATCAAATACAAGAGTTATAATCAAACTAGCCACAAGAAGATCATCCACAAGAGTTATAGTCAAATAATCCATAAGAGTTATAGTCAAACCAACCGCAAGAAGATCATACAATAGGAACACTTCCGAAACATACCCCAAAATCCCTTAGTTGTGACTTTATCCACAAGAGTTGAGCACAGCACAAAGCAGCAGCAATGTACTCAAACTCAGCTGTGGATAGTGCTATAGAATTTTGTTTCTTAGATCCCCATGAAATGAGACAAGAACCTAAGAAGTGGGCCATTCTAGAAGTACTCTTCCTGTCCACAATAAACCAGCAAAGTCAGCATATGTGTATCCAATGAGGCTCATGTTGCTGCCCTTTGGATACCACAAACACATATCATCAGTACCATTGAGATATCTAAGAATCCTTTTAACAGCCTTTAGGTGAGATTCTTAAGGGTTGCTTTAAAATCTCGCATACAACCCTACTGAAAACACTATATCTAGCCTACTGGCTGTTAAGTAGAGCAATGAGCCAATCATACCTCTGTATAGCTTGCCCTCAACATCCTTTCCCATCTCATCAAGGCTCAATTTTGTAGAAGTTGGAATAGGTGTTTCATAGGACTTGCTATCTTGCAGACCATACCTCTTCAGCAGCTCCTTGAGGTATTTCTGTTGATGGATCATGATTCCATCTTTGGTTTGCTTGATTTGAAGCCCAAGGAAGAATCCAAGTTCTCCCATCATACTCATCTCAAATTCGCTCTTCATCAAATCTGCAAACTCATTACAAAATCAGGGTTAGTAGCTCCGAACAAAATATCATCAACATATATTTGGACCACTAACAGATCAGTTCCCCTTTCTTTCAAGAATAGTGTCTTGTCAACCGATCCTCTCTTATAGCCATTTTCTAAAAGAAAACTGGAAAGTCTCTCATACCATGCTCTAGGAGCTTGTTTGAGACCATAAAGAGCTTTGTCGAGTTTAAAAACATGATTTGGCAAGTCACTATCCTCAAAACCAGGGGTTGCTTTACATAAACATCTTCTTTCAAATAACCATTAAGAAAGGTTGTCTTAACTCCATTTGAAAGAGTTTGAAGTTCAATGAGCAGCAAATGCAATTAATATCCTGATAGCTTCAAGCCTGGCTACTGGAGCAAAGGTTTCATCATAATAATTCCTTCTCTGTTGATTAAACCCTTGAACCACTAGCCTAGCTTTGTTTCTGACTATAATTCCTGAATCGTCCAATTTGTTCCTGAACACCCATTTAGTTCCAATAACAGACATGTTCTCCGTCCTGGGTTCAAGATGCCATACTTGATTTCTCTCAAACTGATTGAGTTCATCTTGCATGGCTAGAACCCAATCTGGATCCGTTAAAGCAACCTTATAGTCAGTAGGTTCAACATTTGATAAGAAGGAATAGAATGCACAAAAGTTTTGCAAAGTAGATTCCTTGTCTGCACCCCCTTGTTAATGTCACTAATGATTAGATCAGTGGGGTGAGAGGACTTGTACTTAAAAGATTTGTTCATATCAAAGTTTGCATTTGTGCCTCTAATGTTGAACTTGTTCCTGTACTGGTTCCCCTGTCTCATTGTTGTTTTGAGCAGGTGAACCAGTTTCCATAGTGGTCTCATCTGCATCATCTTCATGTGGATGAGCATCTGAGTCACTATCTCCTTCCCTTACCTCTTGAGCTACCTGATTCTGTGCTGGACCAGACTCTTCCTCTCTATGAGAGTTGTGTGGTGAGCCTGGTTCAGCACCTTCTCATCCTTAGCTCCTGTAAAGTTCAGCATACCAATTTCGAACTCATCAGCATCTTCAACCTGCACATGCTTGCTGAACATGTTAGTCTCATCAAACAAGACATGGATACTTTCTTCAACACACAAGGTTCTTTTATTGAAAACTTTGTATGCCTTGCTGTGTGAAGAGTATCCAACGAAAACAGCCTCATCACTCCTAGGATCAAACTTGTCCAAACTTGATTTACCATTGTTGTGTACAAAATATGCACCCAAACACGTAAATGTATAATGTTTGGTTTTCTTCCCCTAAGGAGCTCGTAAGGTGTTTTCTTCAGTAAAGGTCTCAACATTACCCTATTCAAAATATAACACGCAGTACTTACAGCCTCAGCCCAGAAGTTTCGAAGAAGACCACTCTCTAGAAGCATTGTTCTTGCCATTTCTTCTAGAGTGCGATTTTTCCTTTCAACAACTCCATTTTGTTGTGGAGTTCTAGGAGCTGAAAAATTGTGAGATACACCATGATCATTACAGTAGGTTACAAAGCTGACATTGTCAAATTCAGAACCATGATCAGACCGGATAGAGACCAGTTGATGACTAATCTTGTTTTGGACTGTTTTACCAGAATTTCAAATTCTTCAAAAGTTTCATTTTTAAACTTCAAAAAGATTGTCCAAGTGAAACGAGAATAATCATCAACTAACACAAACACATAACTATGACCATTTCGACTTTGCACACGCATGGGCCACACAAGTCCATGTGTACAAGTTCGAAAGGTCTAGTTGTGCTTACAAACTTCTTTGGCTGAAAAGAGGACTTGACATGTTTACATTTAGCACATTCATGACAAATATGATCTGCAGCAAACTTGATGTTAGGTAAACCTGTCACCAAGTCTTGAGATCTCAGTTTATTTGAGCAAAGAAAAACTTACATGTCCAAGTCTCTTATGCCACACCAATGATCATCTCTTATAACACTAAGACAAGTGGCACTGGTCTTTGGAATCTGACTTAAAAATGTTATGTAAACATTGTTATGTCGAAATCCCTTGCAGACCAGTTCCCTTGTTTCAGTGTTGACTATATGACAAAGATTGGTTTCAAATTCAACATGGTTTCCTTTGTCACATAGTTGAGAAATGCTCAAGAGGTTATGTTTCAAACCTTCTACAAAGTAAACATCATTAATAGCTTGAGAAAGTGTCTTACCAACTTTACCTATACCTTTAATCAAACCTTTGCTATTGTCTCCAAAGGTGACACTTCCTCCTTCATAGGCTACGAGTGAGAGAAATTGACTTTTACCTCCTGACATGTGTCTCGAGCAACCACTGTCCAAATACCAGTATGGCTTTGCTCTCACTCTAACCTACGCAAAACATCAAGGTTTAGTTTTAGGAACCCAGATTTTCTTGGGTTCCTTGTCCTTGGGAACTGGTTTGACTCTGTCCTTTCTAACCCAGATTTGTTTTACATTGGTCTTCTTTGTTTTATCATGTTTTCCATTGTTCGACCAATTGGTGTGTGACCCTTCTGATAATGGGCATTGTGAACATGAGACTGGTTTCTTTTATCATGTTTTTGCTTAGTCCAACAAGTATTAATAACATGACCATTCTTACACAGTAGGTACAACGTGCATGTCCTTTGCAAACACGTACGTACCTCTCTTGAATTTCAGAAATCCAAGTCTCATCTCTTCCCAACTTTGGTGGCTGTTGGGAACTGGTTCCAGAATACCCTAATCCAAATCTCTGAGGATTACCAGGTTGTGAGGTCAGAATGCTTAAAGTACTCTGAGCATCGAGCAACCTGTTCATCTGTCTCAAGCATTCACTCAATACCTGTTCCTTGGCTTCAAGTTTCTTAAGTTAAGCTTCATTAAATTCTGCAGCAATGGCAAGATCCAACTTTTCCCTATGAAGCTCATTCTTAAGTTTTGAAACCAGTTCTGGATCTGGTTCAGAAGTGGTCGCAATGTTCTTGCCTTTTCTTAGTTCGTATATTTCGGATTGAAGATCACAGATTTTACCTTCATATTCCAAATTTAAAGATTCAATATCAACACTTTGATTATCAGGGATAACTTTAGTGTTGATATTTTTCTTTAATTTGAATATTTCAGAATGTAGATCATAGATCTTACCCTCATAACACTAGGACCACTTGTGCTAGCAAAAGAAGCTTTCAATTCTACATACTCTTTGAACAATTCTTCCACCTCGTCAATCAGATAATTATGAGCCAAAATTAAGTCAAAATGTTCTAAAGTAAAGCTTTTCTGTTTGAGTAACTCGAAATTTATACCATCAATTTCAGCCTCCTTGAGTTTACTAAACCCTCTATCATTGTTTTGATAAAATTCAGTATTGGAAAAATCTGATTGAGGTTTTAGCATCTCAAGCTCGATATTCTTCTGATCCAAACTTATTTCAAGCTCTGAAATTTTCTCTTTCAGTTCTGTACAAATAAGTTCAAGCTCAGCAGAACGGCTTTCACTTAGGTCTAAATTTCGTGTTACTTCTCTTAACTTTCTTTTGTTAGCCTTATAAGCACCATTTCCCTTAACATTCTGTTCAATAGCAGAATCAATAAAGTCTAGTAACTCATCTCTATCACAGTATCTCATTTGTTCTTGCATATCAGAAATAGTTACCTGTTCTTCTTTGGAAGAGCTGCTTCCTGTGCCATAAGACATATGTCTCCATTTCTCCCTGAACTGGTCTGCCTCTGCTCTATGTCCCCAATCAGTGCAGTCACACAAACTAGGGCTTCATCCTCCTCGCTTTCACCACCTGAATCAGAATCACCCCAGGCAGCTAGCATAGCCCTCTTTGTCATCCTCTCTCCTTCAGTCCTCCTTTGTCATTCTTCCATGCTGGACAATCTTTGATCATGTGTCCAGCTTCCCCACATTTGAAGCAACCAGTGCTGATACTGGTCTTCTTTGTGTTGCCCTTATTCTTCCAAGACTTTCCCTTGAACTGCATTCTGATGAGACTCCTCTCAAACCTCTTAGCCATGAGTCCAATCTCATCAAGATCTTCATCATTCTCTTCACCTTTCAGGGCTAACCCACGGCTTTTGGTTGTACTTTCCTCCTTTGAATCCACCAACATCTCATGAGTCATCAACGACCCAATAAGTTGTTCCATGGACAAGGTGGATAGATCTTTGGCCTCCTGGATAGCAGTAACCTTCGGCAGCCATTTACCTGTCAAACTTCTCAAGACCTTTCTTACCAAATCCTCATTAGTAAAGTTTTTTCCAAGAGATTTAAGTTCATTGATAATTGCCATGAAACGAGTAAACATATCTCTTATATTTTCATCTCGTTTCATATCAAAAGTTTCATACTTAGACATTAGCATATCAATTCTCCTGACTTCATTAGTGCCTTCATAGGCTAATTCTAAAGTATCCCATATCTCTTTTGCAGTAGAGCATGCTAAGATACGGCTTACCTCATTATCAGCAATACCTTGTTGAAGTAATGACATGGCTTTAGCATTTTTCTCGAGATTTTTCAGATCTGCACTTGTGTACTCACTCTCCTTCTTCTCTGTTCCATCAGCCTTATCAGCAACCTTGCGTGGACCATCTTTGATAATCATCCAGCACTCATAGTCAGTGCCAATGATCAGATTCTTCATGCAAATCTTCCACCAAGGATAATTTGTTCCATTGAACTTGGGCAACCTTGATCCTCCAGATCCGTTGGTCATCTCTTGAGTATTCATTATGTCTTCCTTCTCTAGGTGTTACCCTTTCAAGAAGTTAGGCTCTGATACCAATTGTAAGTGCAAGTGACACTCAAGAGGGGGGTGAATTGAGTGTTTGTCCGAATGTTGTAAATTTTTCGATTATAGTAAGAACAGTAAAGGAACACTTCTCTAGCAGCGGAAATAAAAGCAATGAATAAACAACACAAGGATTTAACGAGGTTCGACTTCATCTACGTCCTCCACTCACTCACTCTTTTATTAATCAACTCAGAATAACAAAAGAATTACACTCAATCACTTATGCACCTATGCACAAGATGATTCCCCAACTTCCACCTATGGAAGTTCGACCCAACCACCAACTATGATGGTTCAAATGAAGTTGATCCCGATCAACTTCCCCAGCAAACTGAACTCACAGAATGCTCAAATACAACAGTTTTTCTCTCAAAACAAACAGCCTAAATACGCTTAGAATGAGAGTAGTTTAGTCTATTGTGGTATTAGGGTTTATGCTAGGTTTGAGAGCTTGAGAGAGAAATGCTTTTGCTTAGAGTATACTAAAATATATGCGTGCAAAACCCTCGTTTGTGTGCTAGAGAACTCCTTAAATAAGCCTTTGGTAAGTAAATGTTACATGATATTATGAGAGTATATTTTCCTCGGAAGTATGGAAATTATTCCAAGGAAAATATTCTCACTGATTTTATTTGATAAAAATAAATCAGTATAATATCATATAACACACTTACCATACTTAAGAAATCTTGCTCAACAACAAACCATGCATCCGTGTATTTTGAAAATCAATTTTGCGCGGAAAGAAAACTTTCCTAAAATACGAATGCATGAAATAAACCCTAGAGGACTGGTTCAGATCTGTTCCCAGACTGTTCCAATCAACCAAGTTTACTTGTAGTTGTGTATGACAAGTAACCGAGGTTTCTTGTCATCCACAACTAACTCATCTCTCTAGTTTCAAACCTTTATAGTGCATCAACACCTTTATACCACTTACATTGCATCTAAGACCTAAATGTGCTACAACATGATCTTGGTCTTCATGCAATTCTTCAAGACTTGGCTTCACAAGCTTCGTCTTTCTATCCATTGAACTTGTACTTTGGCACCTACACATACAAACAGAAACATGCATGCAATATAATAGTTCAATGTGGTTTGTCATCACTCAAAACTCAAAACAGGGAACTCAACACTTAGATCACCAGTAAACGCCTCAACAGTATGATCAGCAACAGGGGAACTTGATTTAGCATATGTTTTTCCTTACCATTGTTCTTTCTAACCAGCAAATCATCATCATCATCACTGATTATAATCACCTTTGTCACCTAATTCTCGCATGCAACAACATCTGTTTATTCACCAACCACCTTAGTACTTGTATCATTTTCAAGATACCTAGCATTGTAGCTATGAATCCCTTGACAATACGGCCCCAAATTGCAAATTGGATAAGCAGAACATAAGTATCACTTGGGACATCATCTTTGGAAGTTTGTGAAAATCCGTGACTCATCATTTCAAAAGTGAGCAACAAAATTCGTTTTTTTTAGATAACCAAAATATAGAAATATTGTGAACAGATTTGAGAAATTTCAATCGAAAAAAGTTGAAATCCTAAAATCAAAGCCAAAAACAGAGATCTTGTAGCCTTTAAATATGTTTGGAATCCGAAACAAGGTTGAAAAACTTTTTTTTGTAAAAACAAACATACCTTTGTATCTGAAATGGTGATGGCAACTTGATCATCGAAAAGTTGAGAATTCTTCATATCTTACCCAAATTTAGTTTCTTGAAACAAATTTGAACAAGAAATGAAGAAATATTGCACCAAAAACTAAAGCAAAATTAAGGACATTGGTGCATTTCTAGAGAGAGAAAACGCAAAAAATTAGGGTTTTCATATAAATAGAGAAAATTTGGGGGTGATCTTGGTGTGTAACAGAAAAAATGAAGAGAGGAGAGAGAAAGTAATGGTAAATGGGGTAAATGCGGTGGGGTATGGGTATGTGAACATAGGTGTGAACGGATAATATTTGTTTGGGTAAAAGAGTCAAAAGATTCCAAGTCAAAGTGTGGCTGAGTTTATGTGGAATCAATGAGGATATAATGGGAAATAAAAATTGCCAATGAGGGTATTTTGGACATAAGTGTTGTATTTAAGTAGAAACAAGCATTATAGTTTAGGACACTCTGTAAGGAAAGAGGCACTATAATATGGGACGGAGGGAGTACCTTTTATAACTAACTTTTTTCAAACTAAATTTAAAAATTTTCTTTCAAAAAATTACCTTATATAACAAATTATTTTCAATATACTACCATTTTACGTTTATATTTAATGTTAATCAATAAATGACAATCACCATATGTGTTGTTGTCCATGAGGTAGCGAGAAAAGAGGAGAGAAACGAGAGGGGAAGAAATAAAAGTAATTTACATTGACTCAATTATTAGTAATTAAACCTCATTTACAGTTTAATGGTAGTATATTGTAAGAAATTTGTTATATAAGGTAGTGTTTTGAAAGAAAAATTTTAAAAAGTAGTTTTTTTGAAGAAAAAAAATTAATTATGAAAGTTTTCCTAAAATTAATGATGTTTATAATAAATAAATAATGGATCCAAAAAGGCGGGATATGGTGGGTATGAACTACACATTGTTGGGCCAACAAATGTGTCAGTGGGACCCTGCCTTGGAGAATGCAAACCATGTTTTTGGGCTAATAGTTTTCTTCTTTCTACCCGTTAATGAAGAAGGGGCATTATGGATAGAACCACACTAATACACTATTCTGTTGAAAGTCCTAAACTTCGTAATTTTATTATCATATTTTTATTTACTGCATTAGCCCCCCACTCAACATTTTTTTTCAAAGCATAAGATAGATCAAATTTAAGGCTTTCCTTCTTTTCAGGCAGTATTCTAGCCAACTCAAAATTGTCCACTAATGCTTTACAACTTGGAGACAGTATTATCTAGTGTTTAAGGTACCTTATATACAATGAAACTATTACTGTATTACATGTATTTTCTCAGCAAGGTTTGAACTATACATTTAAATATAAGGGTGTGGTTGTTCTAGTCTTCTAGAGACCTTGAACACCCTTGGAAGCAAATATAACGTTAGCTGTACAAATAAATTGACATTCCTTGTAATTCTTTTCCCAATATCAATAGACATTATCAATGAAGATACAGCAGCACTGTAGTTCTCCCAGCACACCATGACTAAAATATAGACCTGGGAAGTTCAGCAAACATCCGCTGTTTTCTTCGGCGAATAACCAGGATGAAAGCTAAGGATAATCTGATCAAGGGGAATGTACATCTTCAGTATGCGTAACAGGGACATAAGATGCATTCAACAGCAAGCTGTGTGTTCGGCCATAGGAAAGGTAAACGACAGTTCCTATTAAAAGCCATACTGAAACACGGACCCAAGTGCCAGTGCTGCCAAGTTGAGATTAATGGAATCACAGTCAGTTCCCCTAAAATCATCTGAAAGAAAACTCTGATAACTTGCCATTTGAAGAAAAGAAAGCACATTCTGCGCATCAGAATATTAGATTGATTAGAGGATACTCACCCAAGATTTATAAGAAGGTATGTATTCAAAAGTATACAGGCAGCTGGCAAGTATGGAACAAATGGGCAAGTGAAACCTGTAGACACGAGATACCAAGAGAAAAATATCATGTAAGATAGAATAATCCACTAGTAGCGAAAAGAAACCACAAGTTTACAGCTCAGGTGGTAATCAAAAGTGTGCAATATAAAACTGATCATGCTCGCATTAACTACTGCTAGAACTACTAGGGTTGGAGATTTTATTGAGTATTTTACCTCCTGTGTGTCCGAATACACCTGCTGCACCATCTTGACCTATATATGCAAGGCCGATCGTCCCAACCAAAAAGATTGTACCACCAATTCCACAAAGTGTGACACGAGAGGGGCTGGCAGCATGTATACTTAGAATCACGTCACATATATAAGAATAAGATATTAAATCACATAAAACAAGAAGATGCTTTAGCATACCTAAAACATAATTGGCCCTCATAATGTCTATACTAGTAGAGCTCGGCATAATATACATAAGACCCTTTTTTTGTTTCTTTTATTTGCTTTTTGCATGACAATAAATAGAGAGCATTTAAATTTAGAATAGAACAATAAATTAGATGTAGAGAGAATCGTAGTACCAGAGAGTTGGAGTTGAGAGAGAAAAAGGATTACTATAATGGAAAGAGAAAAGAAAACTACTATAAAGCGAAACTAGAATTTCAAAACGGGACATCCTAATAAGGCATACACAAAGAACAGAATGAGACGGAGGGAGGGAGCATCAGAAAAGTTGCTAGGTTGACAACAGATGCACAATAAAGCAAGTTTTCTTCATATGTAGGAGCAACACAACCATTATTTGACATCCAAGTAAGTTCTTTCTGTCCTTAGCTCTTTCTTACCTGCCCAGACTTGCACAAACTACCATAGATGAATTGTGGAGTATCATAAACATCTAGCATTTACATTCTTATATAGATCTACAATGACTTGTCCAGCATACAAAGCATGTATAGCAGAATTACATATTGACTTTGAATTGCTGGGTTTTCCAAGCCTTTGTGACAATATGACAAGTATGAACCATGCTTTTTGAAGGACATTGGGACAACAAACAACCTATAAACCATCATCCTCATCCGTACAGAACAATAACTCCAAGGTATTCCTAAACTTAAGCAATTTAGATAAAAAGCACCACTGCAAATCCCTTGGTAAATCAGTTCCAACATTTGGCATCTGAAGTTTCAACGATGAAGTACCTGGGAAGACTTTCTGCTGAAGCAGAAGATGTAAGTAAAAGAACGCCTATGAAAATAATAGTTAAAAACCACAACGCCAATCTCCGTCTTCTCTGCCCCTTTGGGTTGTCTGCATGTTCAATAGATTCAAAACATTTTCAGGAAACATAAAAAAGGGAATACATCAAAAGACACAGATCTTATATCAGATCAAACAAGTTATTTGAATTAGCAGAACCTAATTCTAGAGCAAATTGAACCAAGAGACTTTCCAACAGCTTATATCATAGCTTCACCTTATTAGGTAGCAAGGGTTTTCAGATAGCTTATTATTCATTGGTTTTCCGTATTAACTAACACTAGTGAAGAAACAGATGATATAATTTGTTGTTTTTCATGCTCATGGTGTCAGGAAAAGCACCTGAACAGAATATGGAAAGCACACTCAGAAACAAAAAATTGAGCAAGAATACTGATTTGCTAATTGAGCTAGAATATTGATTACTGTATAATCAACATTACCTAAAAATGCTTCTTGGTCAACAGTTGCTCCAGGATATGGGTCTCTATTCAGAATTAAATCTTGACAGTCATCCCCTGATAAAGCAAAAGGACCTTTAACAAATTCATCATTAACTCCCTGCACATCGTGACCACGGCCTCTAATAGCAGAAGAAGATTCACCAGATGATGCTAGGACATGTAGTTCATTTGGTGGAACATATCTGATAACTAATACCGATACTGCAACTGAAGTAAATGCGAGCAATGTACCCACACTAACCTGAAGTTAACAAGAACATCTATTTATGTTGTCTAAGATACAATTCATAACAAGAAGAATTACATTTTTTAAATTATTTTGTGAGATAAACGTACCATTCCTGCCAACTCGGACACGTCCATAAAGAATGCTATTGCAGCAGCAAGAATACCAATCGCCATTGTTCCCTTCACCGGGACTTGTGTACGTTTATCAATATCCGAAAAGAATGATGGTAGTAACCCATCTCTAGCCATGGCCATCAGAATTCGAGACTGAACATATTAGCATAGTAACCAATTAGCAGCAGTAAAGGAACTCCTCACTGCTTTGAAGATAAAAGAAAAAGTATATGGTTGCTTCAGGAAAATTATCCCGTATATTACAAACATTTTTCGAGGGTCTCATATCATGGGTGAAGACGGCATGATTCAAAAATAAAGCCAACCACAAAAAAGAGGGACAAAAGCAAGCAGTCTATCTTCCCAAATCCAAGCAAAAGCAAAGCTTATGAACAGACTCTCAATTCGTATAGTTCAAGATGATAACACTCACCTATATTAATAATATCTTTCAGTACTGATTCCACACACCAAATGCAATCATAAAAAGTACAATATGAGAGAAGGCAAGGTAGCTACCAGCCATTTACACAGAAATAGGCTCTTTCAGCAGTAGTAGCACGACTTCTCATAGACTCACATTATTCCGACTAGCAGCTATGTTGTCTTCCATTTCTAAGATTCTTGTGTTAGAAAATTATATTATCTTTTCTCTTTACAAGAGGGGGTCCCTTGGGATAGCCTGTTTATGTAAAAGAATAAGGCTACATATGGTCCTTCTGAAACCCGCCTTGCCAAAATCCTCAGTTGTCTTGTTTCACAAAGGCTAAGATAATAGTGATGGTAGACTTCCTCTGCTACCAAACAGATGAACTCAGGCAAGTACGCCACTAAGTGAACATAAAAGTTTCCAAACAAAAAAAAAAGACCAAATTATATCCACAAGTTCTTCGCATTTCAGACTGGTAAGTAACTATTGTTGTAGCACTTAAATGGAATCATTGGACACATCGCACTTTGCAGTTTGCATGTTAAAAGCACCTACTAATGGTATTACAGCAGTACCTTCAAGATATATGGCACATTTTCTAACCTGTATTCGACCATATATATTAATTGAATCCTGATATATCAAATAAAGTAGACTAAAAGAATCTTGAAAAATACTATCTTTCATAAATGTGGCAGTAAAAAAAACATCTCATGCACTTATAGACCAACAAAATGATGGAGCACATATTCTAATCAAAAGAAATAGTATAATAAAGTGATGCATGGAAGTCATCATCAGCAGTTGAACTGATAAATGATACAGCTACAAGAAGTGAACAGGGGACCACAACTCCAGTATAACAAAAGATTAACTTAGCAAAAAATATGTACCTGAGGAAGAAGTGACCCCATCAAAGCTGCAAGCAGAGCCATAACTGCTCCAGTTGTTATAACTAATCTGCACTTACAACAACAATGACAGAAAAATGATAAGAAACCAATTGAATCTCCCACTGGGGATAATCATTCTCAAGATATTAGCAGATGAAATGTCATAGACAGCACAGTGATATAGAACTTACGCTGCCCATTCTACGCCGTATGCAGAGAATGCTGATGAAATCGGGGTGTCCTTATCCAGATCATAGTAAGGAACTAAACCAACGATAACAAAAGAAAGAAGCATATATAGTATACAACTCAGGGATAATGAGATCCCTACTCCCAAGGGCAAGTCTCTCTTAGGATTTTTGACCTGTTGCAACATTTTCCAAGAGATAAAAAAAATAGAAAAAAAAATAACACTGTCAATTACAAGGATAAGCTTAATACGGATGACGCAATATCAGCCTACCTTTTCACATTATTAACACACTACACAACATTCAAAACAATGATTCAGTAGGAGGACAATATATATACCTCCTCAGCGGTGGCAGTAACTGAATCAAAACCAATGTACGAAAAGAATACAGTTGCAGACCCACCAAGCACTCCATTGACACCAAAAGGTACATATCTAAAGAATACAAAGAACTTGAAGTTAATAAATGATTTGATATAAAAGTGCAGGTTTATTTAAAACTAACATGAAGAAAGCTACGTACCCTTTAGAAAGTTCATATCCAACCCATCCACTCTTAGAAGCAAGGTAGCTACCAGCGACAATTACAAATACCAGAGCACAAACATTTATAGACGTAACAATTGTCTGAACCAGTGAACTCTGAAACAAAAAAGCAATTTTCACTGAAGGAAATAAGACTCTTACATTTCGAAGAAACCTTAAATATAGATAGAAATGCTACAGATTTTTTTCAAACATACTTCCTTGATTCCAGTGCACATGAGTATCGTGCCTATGATGACCAAGGCTGCAGCACATGGGTCAATTACAATGCCGTATATTGTATGGCGGGCAAGAAATGCCGGCAGATTACCCTGTCCTCCAAAATACAAGGCCTGGAAGCATAGGAGAAGGTGGTATAAGGAAGTGACTATATATTTGCTAAGTTTAACAAATGTAGGTTATCATACTGATCTTGAACACACACTATGTAGGAGAAATAGTCAACAGAGTCTAGATGATAAGCTACAACTTATTTTGAACAAACAGACTGATGAAAATCCCCACCTGTTCCTGCTACGTAGAATAAGTAGTCAAAGCAAATACCAAATGATAGCATCATCTGCATGCTATAACACCTTTGAGTATGACTGGCTTTTCCAGTGACTTACAAGTCACAAACTAGTTTCTTACCACTAGAAAGTAGATTACAGCTCTACAGCAATGCATAACATAACTTGGACGTAAGCATAAAGAAAAAATGCAGTACCAGATTTGGGGTAACCCCACGAGCAACAACTGAAGCACCAATGGCATACTCCAGTATTAGAGCCCAACCAATTATCCAAGCAACGCTGCAATCAATAAAGAGAATTTGCCATTCATCCTCATGCATTTAGACAATAAAGGAGGTTATTTTTGGAAGCATTGGGACGTAACATAGAATTGCTATATATCAGAAGATATTCAAAATGAATAAAAATGAAGTTTGACTCTCAAAGTCTCAATAAACCACAAGAGATTATTATTTATATAAACTGACCGTAACATTAGCTATACAATTCAAATAATTATGATTATTAAACTATTAAATTTTGGCTCGAAAGTCGAAATATACTTTTAACTAAGATATTCTTTATATACTTCCTCCGTTTCAAATTATTTGCTACATTTATCAATTCACGGACTCCTAGGCAATTTTTGAAGAAGAGAGAGGTAGAGAGTAGAAAGAAAAGGGACCCATGTGAGAGGAGAGAGATAGAGAGAGTTTATTGCCCAAAAAAGAAGTGTAGCAAGTAACGTGAAACTTCCCACAATGGAAAGTGTAGTGAGTATTATGAAACGGAGGAAGTAGTAGACTTTTTCACGATTTGAGGAGCACCATATAATCAAGTCAGAACTTTTGACTATTTCTAGCGCCACACAAACAAATTTCGCGAATGAAATTGAAGATAACAAATTAACAAGAATCTCATTTTTTTATTCTTAATATCATGAAAGTATCTTGGAACAATGTGGACGCAATCATTTAGATACTATACCATTTGATTTAAATTGGTATAGAATCTATAGATAATAATTCTATGAATAAATAATATAAAAGATATACAAAACCATTTATTTAGATAAATTATAATATTGAGCATTCGAATACTAATCTTCTACTTCCTCATTTTTTACCATCTCAAAGACATGAACAAAATAGGGGGGGGGGGGGGGGGAGCGCGTATTTATTTAAAGGTACCACTTAGATTTTGACTCAAATATAATAGAATATTCTTTTTTCTTGGTTTTATAACAATGAAATGAATTGAAATTCTATTAACACCTATATTTACCTTTACACGCACATTGTAAAAGTTCTTGCGTGTGCTTTACGTAACTTTTATGGTATCAAATATTATAAATCTTTTAAAGTACTTATACTTCGCGAATAATTCATTTCATGCATCACCCTGGTTATGAAGTAAAAATAGTTAGACAATTGATATTACCAAAATATGGAAAAGAAAAACCATGTATCAGACGGACTTCAAAGCACGCACTTGCTCCCTACATAACTTTTTTGGTATTTAATAAATATAAGTCTCTTTTAAAGTAGTTATTTTGTTTCATGAATAAGCCATTTCATGCTTCACCCGAGTGATGAAGTAAGAAATTAGATCATTAATATTACCAAAATATAGAATAAAAAAACAGTGTATCACGTGGCCTTCGCAAATAGTACCTCTTTTCTAAATAAGTCTTACATTGAGTAGATTGACACTACTCATCAACTAACTTTAACTCTATTTCCTCGCTATTATATAGAGAAAAACATAGTCAAGTGGGATCTTGTTAGATTCTTCTCAATGTATACTTTCAAAATATCAATATTTTATAATATTTACTGGTGTACAATTAAAGATATTAATGATCAAAGAAGCGTATTGGGTTACGTGAAAAAGTGAACGTAACACTTATTTAGGAACGGAGGAAGTACAAGATAACTAATGCTTACCCTTCCCCAATACATATGTATGAGTAATGGTAAGCACTTCCAGCTGAAGGACAACGACAGGAAAGCTCTGCATAGCAAAATGCAGACAACGCAGCTGCTATCCCAGCTATCAAGAAAGCAATAGGAAGGGCGGGGCCTGTCTGTTCTCTTGCAACAGTCCCAATGAGGATGTAAACCCCTGCACCAATAGTGGTCCCAACACCTACAGCACAAACAAATTGAAGTAAATGAGCATCCAAGTACACCAGACAATCCACAATCTGTAAATTCTACTATATGGGAGAGATGCGACATAATTAAGCAGATATGATAAAGACAAAACAAATTAGACCCGTTTAATACTGCATAACCATCTTCTTCTCATAGACTAAAAAGACATCTCAATGTCTTTTGTGCATGATATTATATTTTTTGGATAAAATTTTATCTGAAAAACGGAGTTTAGATTAGAAGAAAGTATGCAACAAAGGAACTCACATCGAGCCAGCAACATTAACAACTAGAGTTGGCCATGGGCCAGTCCAAGCTGCCGAGCTAAGACTGGGCCATGCCAGAAAATCTGGACACTGGCATGGCAGGGATAGAATGGTCCAGTGAAGGCACAGACTGGTCCTCACCAATAAGACTCTGGTCACTTGCCTTCTCTATGCTGTGCATATTATTTTGTAGGCTTTTTTATGTGAAAAAAAGAAAATAACTTTGAAAAGCTGATTTGGGAAAAATCACCTCGAGCTTGTATAGCAGCACAATTAGACTAAACCTGTGCCGGATCTTACCTGGTTATCAGCTCTTAAGCAGATTAGATCTGGATAGACTGGCCAACTAGCCAACTCTGATGTCACCCAATCAACATTACCACACTGTCTTTAAAAGAGTTTAAATATGTGGGCGTGTGGCAACGCTAAAAAAGCTGGATGGACGTAGCCCTAATCCATGATAACCTGGAATGGTCCAAAACTCATCAACGGTATACTTCCTCTGTTCCATATTAGTTGCACACTTTCTTTTTTTCAAATTAGTTGCAACATTACTTTCTTTGGTAAATGGTTGTCTCTATCACCCTTCTCATCACATGGGTCCCTCTTTTTATTTCCCCCCCCCCCTCTCTCTCTCTCTCTCCTCTTCACATGCACTCCTTAATCTTGTGCCCTTCGCCCTTGTTGCAAATAATATGGAACCGAGTAAGTTGATTTGTTCCATTATACTTCCTCGATTTCTAATTACTTTGACACACTTATCTAGGAATGCTTGCCAATGCTTAATTTTAACTAGTATTAACTTTAATTTCATATGAGTAAAAATTATTAGAAGTTGATACTTTTGAAAGAATATATGGAACAAATCTAATAAGATCACACATTAACTATATAATTCCTTTTGTAGAAAATGACAAAACATGGTCAAAGTTAGTGTCTGGATGAGAAGAAAGGAGGCCAGGGACCAGGGTGGTGCCCAAGAAAGCGACACAAACTTTCCTAGGAGGAAGAACAGAGATAGTATCAAGGGCGGTGAGGATGAAAACTGCACACACACACACTATGCATTATGTTCAGCCATCTGGATGAAACTTCTGTTCACGGGCCTAGTGACAAAGACGACTGCAAGGGGAGTTTGCTGTCTATCTATCAGATATCTCAAGGTTTTGCTACTAGAGAGTGGTGATTCCGCTCGCCATGTTGTCAAAGTTCATATGAAGCTGTAACTAGGGAGTCAAAGAAGTGCAGAATGATATATATACACACAAGGAAATCTAAGGAGGCTTGAACAATCAGATCAGAAGTTCAGGTTTCAACTAAGGTTGCCATGCTTAGCCTAACTCCTAGTGGTCTTCTATCCAAGAAAATGTATTACAAAAGCTGCCAGTATACACCTGTGATACGATGCCAGACAACAATAAAGGCAGCAATGTAGCAAATCAAAAATGAACTAGATGATGATACAAGCTGATGATGCAAGCAGCAATGAAGAGATAATCAGAGTAGATGAAAAAAAAGGTCTGCGGAAGTCAAGACTCAGGAGTCATTTCCCTGACCAAGCAGGCTGACCCGCCTGGCCTGTCAACACTAGTACTCGCGTTGATGAATTTCCATGATGCCAGCAGCAGCAAGCATAGTGTGGAGGAAAGCCAAACTTCACTATTTCACCCAAAGCTGAAAAAGGGGGGTGGGGTCTGATAAAAGCCGGAGTCTGGAGATGAGCACTAATAGTACATAATTCTTGAAGGTAAATGGTTTAGAGAGACTACAACCTTACAGAGATCATAAAATCAGAACTGGTGAATTGTACCATAGAGAGAGTATCATGGTTTCCAATAATGGGTGCGGTCGCAATCGCCATAAGGGAAACAGAACCAATTTTGGCGGCACAGGACGGTTTGCGGCTGTCATGGCCTTATATCATGGTCATCGTCAGCTCAAAAACCTTTACAATGTAGTCGCAATGCGGAAGTGTGGCCAAGTTTCAATACCATAACAAGTATTAGATAACCACTCAACCTATTGTTTCTAATATTTCCAGAAGCAAAGATATATTAAAGCATAAAATGAAGGTGAAACCCTTGCTCCTCCCCCGATCTCAGTCTGAATATTTCAGTACCCAAGTACTAATACTGATGTTATGAAGAAAATGACCCTCAAGCAATCAGAGCTTTCACCCTTACACCAGATATAATACAGTTCAACTAGAAAGGGTTTCATCAGACATAGCAGAACTCAAAACACTAAAAAATTACAAAAGGGTGTCTATCCAAGTTTGAAAATGTATCATCAGAATGCAATATACTTTGCAGTTTGCACTTCTCCTAAAGTTCAAAACTTTTTTCCTTTGATCTTGAAGACCCATAAATCAACTTAAAAAATTAATGTTCAGATGTAAGGCGTATCATTGATGAAGAGATTTATCAGCAAGATAAGAATGGCATTAAACATTATATCACAAGCAAAGAAATTATTGTAGTTTCACTTAAGAAAAAATAAATAGAAGAGTTTAAGACAGAATTAACATACCAATTCCAACAAGATCAATAATATTTAATCTCTTGGCTAATTGTTGATCACCATGATTTATCCTGAGATTATCAGAGTCAACTTGCTTTCTTCTTCTTAAACCACTGAAACCCATTAAACATTGTCCCCCGTAATCCTTCACCACACCCATCCAAAATTTCTCTCGATAAAACCCAAAATTTGATCGTTCCAACAAATTGGGTTTTAACTTTCAGGGAAGTTTTAAAAAAAAAAAACAGATATTCTCAGAAATATAAATAAAGGGTCAACGTTGAAGATTCTAGTTCTAAATTTCAGGAAAAGAAAAAAAAGTGAAGAATCTAAATTCTGGGCAATGCCATAGAGACTAATCTTGACAAACCTAATAAAAAAAAATAAAAATAGTCTCTTGATTTTTATTCGGAAAAATCCCAATCTAATCTATCAAAAATTCAAAACTCAAAGGTTTACGTTAAGTATGGGACAACTCGACAAGCAAAATCCAGAGTGGACCAGATGAATAATGAATTAATTGACTGCCTCACCTTTCTCTCTTTTTAATTAATAAACGAGTAGTTTGGATATTAAATAGAAGACTTTGGGTTCCCTTTAGGGTTTCTTCTTGGAAGGGTTTCTTCTCTCTAGGGTTTTTCCTAGTTTTTTTCTAGCTTTCGTCGCTAGGTTTTTCTTCTTTTTTTTTTTTGGAGGTTTTTCCTTCATTCTTCTATCTCTTTGTTTTTTCATCACTTTTCTTCTTGGTCTCAATTGTCAATCTTTGTAGGGGCTTCCACTGGTGTTCGTACCGATGGTAAGCCCCAAAAATCTTTTTAATTGCTTCCAATAAGTATATCCCATCATTAACATGGTATTTATTTTAGGATGTTCCATTTCTTTTTTTGTTCGTCTAATGAAGAATGAAGATCTAACAATCACTATTCTCTGTAACAATCTAGAAGACCACGGAAGTATTTTCACCCAAACGACTATGCATCAGCGGAAGTTAAGCCGAATCAGGGCGAACTCACAGATTGTATTGCTTCAGATGAAGTTTTTTATTAAGGCTATTTTTTACCAAATCTGCGATGTATCTAGTTCTAAGGTGTTATATACCTATGTTGGAATTTTCGATTTTTCAAGAATTGATTGTAAGTGTCGTTTGGTTATCCCTTATCAATGAATTATTTTTCTTCCTGACAAAAAGTTTGGATATTAAATAATTCTATTAGATAAGTCAAGGGGAGTTATGGTGTCCCCTCTGAAAAGACCTTTTAACCCTTCATTCAATAAAAAAATTACGTACTAAGGCTATGATCAGTGTGAAAGTATTGGGTCAGACCGTCTGACCAATACTTACTGTCAGACGGGCTGAGCCCAATACTTACTGTATCTACCTACAACCTTAAATTCCCATTTTGCAACGTGATTTCTCTCTCTCACCTTAAATTCATCTACTTCTCATTGATGCATTACTATAATACTATTTATTTTCAGCCATTTTCATTAAAATGTCAGCCTTTGCAAATGAAATTATAAGTACAATCCAGAGATAAGAATCAATCAATGACACAGAAAAATAATTAGGGTTGGGGTTTTTGATGTTGAGACAAAAAAAGGTTGGGGGGATTCAGAAACAGCTATAAATCAATCGAGATTTCAGAAATTGAATTAAACATTTGATGCGGAATCAAGATTGCAGTAAAAAAGAAGAATGTATATTAAAGAGGACGAACCGATCGATTAAAGAGGACGTACCAGTCCCTGCAAAAGGTACCCGAAAAGAGCACCTGGTGTTCTACAATGATTCGGGCAATCAGCTAAGAGGAATGAAGAAGGAGAAAGTGAGAGAAAGCATAGGTTAGTGTTTTGATTTCTTTTCAGTTGGACTTTGTTTTCTTTCAGTTGGACTTTGTTTTCTTTCAGTTGGACTTTGTTTCCTTTCAGTTGGACTTTGTTTCCTTTCAGTTGGACTTTGTTTTCTTTCAGTTGGACTTTGTGTTGTTTCAGTTGGACTTTGTTTCGTAATATGTATACCAACTGAAATAAATAATGGACCAACTGAAACAAAAAATGGACCAACTGAAAGAAATAATGGGCCAACTGAAAGAAATAATGGACTAACTGAAAAAAATGAAGACTACCTGAAAAAAAATGAAGACTACCTGAAAAAAAATTAAGACTAACTGAAAAAAAATTGGAACCACCTGAAAGTCGTCCGACCAAAGATTATGGTCGAACGAGTCCGACACAATACGTTCTCATGTTCAGTTCATGCTTATTTCAGATCTAATCAGATCAGTTTAGATCAGAAAAAATAAGTTCAGATCAGATCAGAAAAAATAAATTCAGATCAGATAATCAGACCAGATCAGATCAGATCATGCTTATATTTAAAAACTCATTATTACTATTGAATATCATTCATTACATATTAGTAAAAATTATACTAATTGAATATTAATAAAATACTCATTGAGACGAATCAAACAAGACCCCACATGACTATATTTTTTCTTATATATTGAGAAAAATCTAAAAGATTCTCTCTAATTGTGAATAGTGTCAAGATTCTAAGTGAGAAAGATAAAAAATACAAAGGGAGTATTATTATTTACTAGTACATTTGTTCAAAAGGATTATTATTGCTGTTGTTGTACTTATTAATTATTAATATTGATAATTATTATTAATCTTGTTGTTACCATTATAAATGTCATTGTTATCATTATATTAAGTTATTTTGTTTTTATTAATTATAGAAAATTAAAAGCCACGTGTTAAGAACATAAAATTGACGCAAAAATAAGAAATATATGTAATATGATAGCTCAAATCCATGACAACGAAACTACTAAGTTCGGATTACATTTCAAAATAAGCTAAGTGTGAGATAAAAATTATAAATTTAGATTCAGTACACCTCTTCCTACCGAATTCCAAATCTCTCTAGCTATTTGAAATTGCTCGCTATCTATTTCTTTTATGCGCAAGTCATAGTTGTTTGTATATCTTATTTTATTTTATATAAAAAAAGAGTTGAGTCTGCCGACTTCTCAAGTGTGAAACATTTTTTTAAGAGAAGGTGTGAAACATTGTATAAGTGCTCTTATAAATTAATGCACGCTATCTATTTCTTTTATGCGCAAGTCATAGTTGTTTGTATATCTTATTTTATTTTATATAAAAAAAAGAGTTGAGTCTGCCGACTTCTCAAGTGTGAAACATTTTTTTAAGAGAAGGTGTGAAACATTGTATAAGTGCTCTTATAAATTAATGACTTGAGTTATATAATTATTTTTAGTAATAATAATTATTATTATTATTATAATTATTATTGTTGTTCTTATAATAATGATAATAATAATAATAATAATAATAATTATTATTATTATTATTATTATTGTTATTATTATTAATAAAAGTTGTGTAAAAGTTGTAATAGAAATAAAATGATAATAATATAATACTATAAAGAAGATCTTATAATGTACTCCCTCTGTATTTTTTTATCTTTCTCACTTGGAATCTTGACACTATTCACAAGTAGAGAGAATCTTTTAGATTTTTCTCGATATATAAGAAAAAATATAGTCATGTGGGGTCTTGTTTGATTCGTCTCAATGAGTACTTTATTAATATTCAATTATTATAATTTTTACTAATATGTAATGAAAGATATTTAACGTAGAATAGGTGCATTGGCAAACGTGCAAAGTCAAAGTAGGAAAGATAAAAAAATACAGAGGGAGTATTGCATAATAATGAATTACTCCCTCCGTTTCCTAAAGATCTTCCCTCTTTCCGTTTAAGGGTGTTTCCAAAAGATCTTCCCTCTTTTGCTTTATTCCTTATTTGGCAAAACAAATTTCCCTATTTACCCTCTCATGTCACTATCATATGGTCCACCATTACATTATTAATTCAATTTACTCCCTTTCTCTCTCCTACTTTAACCCCTTTTTATTTGTTTATTTATCTCAACCCCTTTCTCTCTCCTACTTTACTCACACCATGCCCCACACAACTTGATTTTCCTTGGTATCTGTAGTAACAGTAAGTGGAAAGATCTTTAGGAAACGGAGGGAGTACAAAGTAATACTATAATAGTAATAATATATTTTATAAAAGATAAGATCTTGTAGATCAGATCAGTTCAGATCAGATCAGATCATATCAGATCAGATCAGAAAAAATAAGTTCAGATCAGATCAGATCAGAAAAAATAAGTTCAGATCAGATCAGATCAGATAAGTTCAGATCAAAAAATTTCAGGTGAACTAAACATAGCCTAAGATTTTGAGATTTTCATCATTCGTAGCTCTTCCTAATTTAAAATTGTATATCAAAGGAAGTTCAAAGTAGCTAAAATAAACTTCATAAAAATATGTGTATTGAAAGAAAAAAGTTTATGATTGAAGAACAAATTAACATAACTAAAAACAGTTTTCAAATCAAACCAAAAGACATAAAATTTAAATTTTACCTTAACTTCGAAATGAAATAACAATATACCAACATCCATTAACAAGTAATAAAACCAAGAAAACAACTTCTTCATCAAGTAATTTTTATATTTTGTATTTACACCACATGATATTTAATTAGAACCACTGATAATTATTAATTACATTCTTCAAAATTACATTTAGATGAAAGTTAATAATAATTCCCTAATATTATTCACGCACGCATCGCGTGCAAAAAAGGCTAGTTATGAAGGAACAAAGCAACAGGTTTATTAAGAATGAGATTATTAGAGTACAAACTGCTCTATAATAAGACAAGTTTAATGTAGAAAATGAATGTAGGTCTAGTATCTTTAATTTTGCGGTAGGTGAAGCAACTTCACTATCCAATGAATTTCCTAAAATCGGATGACACAAGACGAACAAGAATAGACTGATTGATCTAGGTAGTGGCATGCTCCAATTGAAAGGAACCGCACGTAGGCTAGAAAGACGTATAGACAAGTCTTTCTTTAATGATGGATCGCTTTTCGTGACTTTTCTTTCCATATGTGGTGGTGAATCAAAGCTAAAAAAGTAATTCAATTGATGGGATTTTGTATGATACTTATGAGATCGAGGCGATCGATGAGATTAATATTCAAATCTCTTTACTAGAACGTATTGATTTTTGAACCCATAAATGATTCTCATCAGCAGCTACAACAACCATTGCAGTAGCAGCTACAACAACTATTGCAGCAGCCTGCAATGATGGCCTTGAAGACAAAACAGCAAGTGGACACACCAGCAGCTAGGTGGCAACATGCATGTGATACTACAACAAGCAGCTCACTAGAAGGACCTCTTAGCTTTATGCTTTTGTAATTCATTGGCTGTAATTCAGGCTAGGCGAGAGCCCAAACGGGGGCATGCGAGAACATCTGATCGAAAGCTCCACTATGTCTAAATAGTGAAAAAGACTTTTCCAACACTAGTAGAATAAATGATATTTGCTGCGGTGATATTGCTGCGGTTTTACCTATATGCAGCAATATAACATGCAAAAAGAAAAGAAAAATTGAAAATAACAATATTGTTGCGGTTCCCGCCCAAAATCGCAGCAATATTGTTCAACGGATACATTTTGAAAAAAAATGGGGTCTGGAGAGACTAATATTGCTGCGGTTTTGGGCGGGAAACAGCAGCAATATAATAAAAAATATTTTTAAAATATATTGCTGCGGTTTCCCGCCCCAAACCGCAGCAATATTGTCTACTCTAAAAAAAATGGACGCGGCCCAATTAGGGTTTATTTCTTCTTCCTTTACAACTCCTCCAGCCGTTTTTTCTAAACCTTCACTCTCTCTCCTCTCTCTCCTCATATCTGGTTCTTCGTCATTTTTTGTTCTTCGTTTTCAGTCGTCATATCTGGTTTGTAGAACTCCTCCAGCCTTTTATTTCTTCTTTGTCGTTCGTCATTTTTTATTCTTCGTCGTCATATCTGGTTCGTTTGTTCTCTCTCTCTCCCTCTCTCTCCTCATATCTGGTTCGTCATTTTTTGTTCTTCGTTTTCAGTCGTCATATCTGGTTCGTACAACTCCTCCAGCCGTTTATTTCTTCTTCGTCGTCATATATGGTTCGTTCGTTTTCGTTCGTACAGCAATTGAAGAACAGCGAAGATGATATGCGTTCGTTCGAGCCACGATTTTTCATATGCGTTCATCGTTCGAGCTTCTTCATATGAAACCAGTCGTTCTTCATATGCGTTCGTTCGAGCCACGATTTTTCAGATCTGGTTCATTCGAGCTCGACTCTGGATTTTGGCTTGGTTGCTAAGATGATATCTGTGTTCCTTATAATGTAGCTGGATGTGATTATTTTCTACTAGAAAGTCATAATATTTTTTTCGTGTAATTTTTATTTTCGCCAGATCTATATTTTTTGTGTATTTTTTTTTGTAATTCGTCTTTTATTTCTCTTTTGTTCAATTTTCTGGTAATTTCACCAGATCTAGATTTTTTTAGTTATTTCATATTCTTTCTTTTTGTCAACTTTGTTGTTGACTATAAGATTCTGTGAATTAGGTGATAGTGGATGGATTAATTGCCTTATTTTAATTCAAATTTGATAGC
This sequence comes from Beta vulgaris subsp. vulgaris, assembly GCF_026745355.1. NCBI lineage: Eukaryota > Viridiplantae > Streptophyta > Magnoliopsida > Caryophyllales > Amaranthaceae > Beta > Beta vulgaris. Next base: position 28,684,442 of record NC_079206.1, on the reverse strand, counting down.
AAAATGCAAAAAAAAAAAAATGTTTTTGTTACCAAAACCGCAGCAATACTCTCTGTTAAATATATAATACATAAAAATATTGCTGCGGTTTGGCCTAAAAATCGCAGCAATATTTGTATGCTGCGATTTAAAATCGCAGCAATATAATTAATACCTATTGCTGCCCCCTTAATTGTTGCGCGCCCAAAACCGCAGCAATAGGGCACTTTTTAACCGTAGCAAATAGCATTTATTCTACTAGTGCAAATTCGATCAAATCAATCGAGAATCTAATCATCGATCTGTTAGATTACCTAACCGAGATCGAGTTGGGTTGAGCTGCCTATGACATCTTACTTAGGTAGCAGTAGCGATGGCCACTGGTGCGGGCTGGGCGGGCCGGACCGTGGGCCGTAGCGGGTTGGGCTGAGATTTCACGGCCCAGGACCGGACCGTGAAATTCATGGGTTGGGTGGGCTGGTCCGCGGGCTGAAAAGTCTTGGCCCACACCGGTCTGTTACCGGTTTTCATGATTCGAGAAGCGGTTCGGGCGGTTCGTGGGTTTAGTGGGCTGGACCGAGCTGGCGGGCTGGCATTAGATATTTTTTCAAAATTATTTAATCATTGAATTTATTCATTATTGTTATATAAAATCTTTAAAATGAATAAAAATATATACGATTATTAAAATTAATGAATAATTTCATTATTTTAAAATTTGATTGAATTATAATATATGCCATTTGATTAAAATATATACAATTTGATTAAAATATACACAATTTGGTTCAATAATAACTTGGACTAGGCTGGGCTGGTTCATGGGTTGGTCTGGACCGGTTTCGTGGTCCGGGCTGGGCGGTTTTAGTAGCAGGCTTTAGTGGGTTGGGCTTAAGAAATCTGGCCCATGGCCCACCCACCAATTTCACGGTTCGAGCTGGGCTGGACTGAGCTTTTTGCGAGTCCGGCCTACGAGGTGGGCTGGGTTGGATGGGCTGGATTGACCCGCACTGTTGGCCATCTCTAGGTAGCAGCAATACAATACCGATGAAATGCAGGATCGAAGGTATTAGCAGGCGGAAGAGTTCCAAATTCAGCTAGCTTCTTCACAAAGACTTATATCTGCCGAAAGACGTGGATTCTTCTCGTTCTTGTAGTCTTTTTAACGCTACTTGAATCTTAAGTCGCGGTCATGTCTTGCCCTCCTCTAGTATAGTGACCGCTTTCATCTTTTCCCCGAATTTCATCACTTCCAGGCTCAAGTGCCTCTTCATCCATCTTAATTCCAAAGACGAGCATCTCCTGACTGTAACTGTTATAGAAACCGGATTGCCTATTAACAACTCACTTGCACGAGGAAGAAGAAGGAGGTTCGCACACAGCGGGACTTGCTGTACTCCTGCTGCCCTTCTAGAAAGAGTCTTCGAGAATAAAATACGTTATACGGACATACTCACTTTAGCCCTACCACTAACAGGGAGACTACTTCCCTATTTATCCTTTGTAGAATCCACTCCTCTTAGCTGAGGTGAGGAGAGAATCTTACCTTTTAACTTGGCTTTCAGAGACTTATATCACCGAATTGATCGAAGGATAAGAGGTATTTTTTTACACATAAACTGGTTATAATTATCAATATATTATTATTTATAAATTTCATTATTGATTATATTAGTTTTTCGTAATATTCAGTCTAGTGCAAAATTGAAAAATGGACGTTATTGCGTGTTTTGTTAAAGAAAAAAATCTAGAAATTGGAGATAAAAATAACAATTTCAATAGAATTTGGGCAAAAGAATGTTATTACTAAATAAAAAGGTTAAAGATCAAAAAGTTTGTCTACATATATTTATAATTACATATGATTATAAGACTTTATTATGTTTTACTTTGAAACATTAAGCATTGAAATTGTAATGGATTAATGGTTAAACTCTCACATTTCATTTCAAAATTCATGTGTTTGAATCCTTATAACTACTCATTGTTAATATTTTTGATTGAGATTATAAACATGTGTATTAGAAACTTAAACAGAGTGTCACATGGCACCATTCCTTTAATAGGAACGCCTTTTAATATATTTATATAGATTAAGATAATTTTTTTCCCGTAAGTGGAGAAGAAAAAGAACCATAAAAAATAGATTAATTATTTTTTGATCGAAAAAAAAGATTCATTTGAGCTTAGGAGAGCGATTAGATAAATGTCGTATTATATTTGTCTTCGGTATTAATAAATATTTGGGTTTTTGTATATGGTATCATTGCACAATTGACTTTTTTCATATGGTGCACATTATTAGTATTATATTCTTAATGGTGCCACTATAATTGAGAGTTAATTAAGTCGCTAAACATCTTTGAATGAAAATGTTATTCTCAGTTTTGCAAACCTAATTTAGAGCCCCTAATTTATTGTAACTACTATAATTTAATTAAGGAAAAAGATCAAAAGCTTCTTCTTAAATCATTGCTATGAAGTGCCACTGTTCATCCCCCTCTCTAAAAGAGGGAGGATTGGATGAATGATCTTTTGGATTAGATGGCCATTCACGAATCACGATCGGTTGAGGATTTTCCAGATTGTTCCCCAATTTCTTCATTAGTTGCCTCTTGCATATGTTCATCTTAGCCATTATTATTAACGGATAAGTGTGTAATTTTATTTTAGGTTGCTTATTTGAGCACTGGAATTGATTAGTTTTTTATTTTCTTTGTTTTTATAAGAGAAGAAAACCTAGGTCTGGCACCTTGGATAGGACCAGCCTACAGCATCCTTACGGATGATGGAAGAAAAGAAAATGTTAGAAGAGGAAAAATAATACACAAGCGAAGAAACATCATGCCTATGATGGGCCATAAAATCAGCCGTTTGATTAACTTTAATAGAGACGGCATGAAACTTCTGAATTTCCGCAGCCGAATCTTTGTTCAAAGAAAAAATTTCCCAAGGAATCTTCCAACATTGCCGGATAGAATTAATAACAACCAAGTTATCACCTTCAATGGCTAACGAAGAAATACCAAGAAACTTAGCTGCCCGGAGACCTTCTCGAACCCCCAAGCTTCTGCTGTGAGAATAGAGCACCCAGCCGAGAAAGGCATTGAACCCGAAAGCTGCACATCATCCTCGTGGTTACGAATAACAAACCCAAAAGAAGCCTTCCCATCAGACAATTTAGACCCATCAAAGTTAAGTTTAAACCAACCCTCCGGAGGGGAGGTCCACGCCACCTCCTTGACAACCCCCTCCTCATTCGACCTCCGCGCTACCTTGGACCCAAACAACTCATCAGAAGATTGAGCACTAACCCAATCCTTAAAGAAAACAGAATTGGCTTTCACCGCACAAGCAGGAGAGGAAGGACCATCCTGGAATATAATTTTATTACGAGAAAACCAAATAAACCACCAAACAACACAACACTTCTCCACATCTCACGAAGCAGACTAAAAACATCTTGAGCAAACGAACAAAGGAAAAACAAGTGATTAGCATCTTCTCAATGATGATTACAAAAACAACATTCTTAAGGAGTAAAGACATGGCTCCTTTGCAGCCTGTCTTTGGTAGTAAGACCATCCTGGTAGATTTTTCAAAGGAAATTTTTATTCTTAGGAGGAACACTCAGCCTCCAAATCCAAGTAAAAGGATTAGGAAGAGGGGGGTGCAAAGCAATCTCCTGAACAAGGAGAGCAACTGACTTAACAAAATATTCCCCATCTGAAGAAAGACCCCAAACCAACGAGTCCATGCCCTCTAGAGAAGGCAGAAAAATACTCAAAATAGCTTGAACAAAATCAGCAGGCATCAGCGCCAAAAGGCGAGATTTATCCCACTGGCGATGGTCATTTATAATATCAATAACTTTTAAATTCCCAAACTCCATCAAAGGATCACAAACAGCAGAGATCGGGTAAGGAAAAACCCAATTATCATTCCAGAAAGAAACAGAGTCACCCCTATTGACAATCCAGCGGACACCTTGCTGAAAAATAGTTCGGAGGGACAGAAGTTTTCTCCACTGCCAAGAACAATTGGATGACGGAGAATAATTAAACAACGAACTTCCACGTAAATATTTCTTAGAAACAAGATCAACCCAAAGATTAGAGGGATACTTAACAATCTTCCATAAAAGCTTCATTTGGAGAGCAGCATTGTTAACAGCAGCCTTCCGAAAGCCCAACCCCCCATATTTTTTCGGGATAAAATACGATCCCACCTAACTAGATTGGGAGAGTGGGAGTCTGGAGCTTTATTCCAGACTAAATTTCTGTAAACTTTATCAAGCTCGGCATGAATAGAAGAAGGGAGCAGAAAACTTTGCATTTGAAAATTAGCTTTAGAGGATAAATTGGCCTGAATCAAAATAGATCTTCCTGCTTGAGAAAGGGAATTAGCTTTCCATTTAGTCAATTGGGATTGGAAAGACTAAATAACTTGATGGAACGTGTTCTTAGTCACACGAGACTCAATAACGGGGCACCCTAAATAATTCCCAAATGATAAAGAATTAGACATCTGAAGCAAATAAGCAAATCTACTAACATCTGTTAAGCAAATAATCTGCGTACATTGGAACGAAGACTTATGAAAATTGACTAACTGCCCTGACATAGAGCAATACTTATCCATAATTGACTTAATAATAACACAACTTTCCTCCATGGCCTTTGCAAATATCATAGTGTCATCCGCAAAAGTAAGGAAAGGAATTTTAACACCAGAACGACCTAACTTCGCCCCCAACAGTCTACTACCATTTATAGATTTCTCATAAATTTGGCATGCAAGAAGCTCAGCACAAAGAATAAACAAATAAGGAGATAGTGGATCACCTTGTCTAATTCCCCTAGAAGGAAAAAAACCGATCTCCAGGGATACCATTGACTAAGACCGAGAAAGACACAGTCGAGACACACAGTTTAACCCAATGAATCCACTTTTGGTCAAACCCTAATTGGTCTAACATTGTATATACAAAATTTCATTCTAAACGATCATAGCCTTTTCCATATCAAGTTTAATAGCTACCCACCCTACTTTACCATATTTTTTCTTAAATGAGTGAAACACCTCATGAGCTAAAAGAATGTTGGCTTGAATTAATCGTTCCGGAACAAAAGCACCTTGCAACGGATGAATAATCTTCCCAAGAACAACTTTTAATCGATTAGCTAGGACTTTAGCTATAATCTTATAAAGCACAAACTAATAGGCCTAAAATGATTACCTGCTGAAGGATTATCAATCTTAGGAATGAGAGTGATAAATGTATGGTTAATTTCTGCCAACATGTGACCAGAATGGAAAAAAGCTTGCACCGCATTGATAACTGAGTTACCCACGAGTGTCCAGTATTTTTGAAAAAAGAAGGGGGAAAACCCATCAGGGCCAGGGGATTTATCTGGGGCCAAATCAAAAAGAGCACTACGAACCTCATATGCATTAACAGACTTGCAAAGAAATAAATTATCTTCATCCGAGATAATTGGAGATATTAAATCAAAATCAACATCCTTCCTAAATTCCACAATCTGGATCAGTCACAAAAGTACAAAACGATCCTTAAATTCTTTCGAAATACAGTCGGCAATTTGCAGTGACAATAGCTTGATCTTTTGTTAAGAAAGAAGAAATGCTTACACGATTTTTACGAATAGTAGCACATGCATGGAAGTATTTTTGAATTTGAATCACCTTTTGCCAAATTGGTAGCTCTAGCTCTTTGTGACCAGAATTTTTCTTGGAATTGAAAAAGGTTACGGCGTTTGATAAGGAAACGTTCTTGTAAATTTTGCAAGTTTACATTAGATTGGTCTATAAATAAACGATTTTGAATGTCTTCAAGCTTTTTGTCAACAATTGACAATTGCCTAAATATATTACCAAACGTTGTTTTATTCCATACTTGAGCATTTGATTTAAGTAATTTACATTTTTGGACAAGCCTAAACATGAAGGAACCCTCAAATCTCGAGCACCAAGTTTTCTTAACCAGAGTATCAAAGTCTTTTCTTAGACACCACATTCTTTCGAACTTGTAAGGGTGAGCTTTTTGCAGTTGAGAAACTAAATAAGATACATGCACACTACAATGATTAGAAGTCGTAAAAATATTATGATGCACTTTAGCTAGGGGGAATTGATGGAGCCAATCCAAGCTAACTAAACACTTGTCTAATCTTTCTAAAATATTCCCCTCACCACTTCTTTTTTTTTCTCCAAGTGAAAGTTTGACCAGTGAAGGGAAGCTCAGAACAATCACAAGTATTTTTAATCTTGTACATATACGAACAAATCTATGGAGTGAAGTAGAGGCCCCCCTCCCCCCATTTTATCTGAATGAAAACTGATATCATTAAAATCTCCAAGAAGAATAAAAGGAGTACTAATAGCAACAACATATTCATAAATTTCCCCCTAAAAGTTTGACTACTAGCATTATCAGCAGGAGCATACAGAAAGATGGCAGCAAACACATAATCCAAAGACAAGAGCTTTATACTACAAACCACGAAACGATCACTTCTATGGATTCCATCAAGACTAAACGGATTACTAGAGCTATTTTTCCAGATGACCCAAATCCCACCCGATTTACCCATAGATGGCAAACATTCTACATTAGAAAAACCACAACTTCGAATACAAGCAGACGAAGGAATTTTAGGAGTTTTTGTTTCACAAATCATCATTATATCAATGTGGTTTGTGGAACAATAACTCTTTATTTTTACACAAAGGTTTTTCTTTGGCAATCATGAACACTCCAAAAAGCCATCGACATTTAAAAAAGACTTGGGGAGTGGAAAACACTTAACTTTAAGCCTTATTTTTCTTCAGAGAAGAGGAGAATCCATCATCCTCCAGGCTGCTCTTCCTTCTTTTAGATGAGTTAGAATGAGAGGAGAGAGCCTTCTGATCATCAGGCACCACCCTTATTGCTTCAATTCTCTTAACAACCGAGCTTCTCGAAGACAGAAAGTGAAAAGAGGACTCAGGCAATAACTCACCAGAGTTCAGAACATCCTCAGCATCATCCATCAAAAAAGTATCTTTCTCATCATAGACAAGGGCTGAGAAGGGGAAACCACCGAAGAAATAGGCATTACAGAAAGCTCATCATCAGAACAAGACAACGAATCAACACAAGGTGAAGATGCAAGCAAAACAGACTTTCCTTTCCCTAAAATGGTAGGATTAGATTCTCGTTTTTTAATGGCAATGATGAGGGATCTAGAATTTCAACTCCCTTAGCTGCAAACTTAGAAAGCCATCTTTAGAGCTGAAAGCCCCCATCTTTCTAATAAAAACTTTTGGCTTCACATGAACCACATTGGCTTCCTTAGCCGTGGTATCATGATTGTCTAGCCTGTTAGCTTTCATTAGGGACTTAGAAATTTGCTTTTGCTTAGGATTCTTTAGCATTATGACATGAACCTTCGTTTGAGGAGAGCATAACAATGCACATACCTCAATACTATGATTTTCATCACCACAAAACGAACAATCAACTGAAAAATCTTCGTACCAAATCATAAAACCACAAATTCGACCACTAGACCTAACAATTTCAGCATACTCAGATAAAGGTTTAGCTATATCCACTCGGATACAAGCACGAGCAAAGCGAATCTTATTCCTAAGCACATAAATGATTATGCTCTTCCAACAATTTAGGAATTTCAATTTGGTTTTCTAGAGAGGTTCCAATAGGAGAGAGAAAGCCGCTCTTAATATGTTTCTTCTCAATCTACACATTAATTATTACTTTTCTAATTTTTGTAACATATCCCATCTCTTTCTCCTCTTTTTCCAACCATGTGATCCATTTTTTAATTTAACACACCCACCTTATGATTTCTCTCACCACCTTTTTAGTTTATTTCTTTCACTTTTTGATTTGTCTCTCCAAGTTTTAATTTTTCTCTCTCACTTTTGAGCATCCTCCGTAGTCATCCTTCAAATAAAACTGACTAGGAGCAATGGAGTAATTAGTAAGTTTGTTAAGCAACTAACATGGGTCATAAGCAACAAAAAAAAACTTAAAACTCCCAACAACAACCATAAGCAACAAAAAAACTTAAAACTCCCAAAAACAAAGAAAGTTTAAATGATGCATAATTAAACGATTTATAGTGAAATTATGTTTATAATATCATGTTAATAAGAACTATTTCTTTTAGCAAATATCTATAACAAAGAAGGTTGAGAGGGATGAAAAAATTATTTGGTTCTTAAGTTTCAATATCATGATTAAAGACTTATATCATGAAATATAATTTTACATTTTATAATCCTATACTTTTAAATGCTTTCATTCTAATAATTTGTATTCAGTAACTTTATAATGAATAAAAACTATTTAATATTTTAAAAAATCATGTTCATTATGCACGGTTTCAAAAACCAGTCATATTAAGATATAATTTGAATTGATCTATATGAAAAATTATGGATATTATATTAGATGATTTTAAGTTCAAAAATCAAGATAAGAAAAAATGATTATATTATTTAGGCAATGTAATTTTGCTATAGTTTAGAAAATTTAATTGCTAAAATGTTCTTATGTCTTTGCGATTTTGCTATGCATATATTTTAATCAAATATGTTTATTAATTGTAAAAAAATAATTGCTAATAGTTGGTGGCCTTATATCTCAACTATATATATGAATGAGATAACCAGTTTTTCAAGGGAACGAAATTTTTTCATTAATCGAAAGACATACGACATCTACAATCGATATTAAAGAAGTACGAAACCAAAAACACAATCAAACTAAATCAACTAAAGATACTCTACCATGTAACTATCATAATAATGAGATAGATCTGACAGTATAGCATAACTCCTATATGTTTGCTAGATCATGTAGCCTTTGATGGCAACGACTATCATTCTGACATAGTTTTGAGAAAATATCTCTTTGTTGGACCTTGTTGATAGAGTACGAAAACCCAAAACTGATTGCAAATTGGACAACAAACCATTTATAAACTGCATCTTTACAACAAACCATAAAAATCAAACTTTAAACTCCCACAACGAGAGACTAACACATCGAACTTTAAACTCCCACTAGAAAAGATAAAGAATCCAACAATTAGGAAAAATCTTCAAGAAATAGACAAAAGAAGATTATTATTAACAATAGAAAAATAATTGTCTAAAAGTAGAAATTAGGGCTTATCGCCATTGAAAAGGATGGTTATTGCTATAAAAATAATACTTCGTGATGAAAAATCGGAGGGAAGGAGAAGAGAGGAGGGGTAAGGTGGCCAGGGATGAAAAAAGAGGGGGGCGATGATAACATTACATCAGGTTAAACTTCAGAATATTGTATCATGGAAGTGAAGAACTACATGACAAACATTTATCAACTCATATAGCATGTATATTGGCAAATTTTGAGTTGATAGGGATCGTTTCCTACTAAACCTGTGTGTAATGACTTCATCAAGTAAAATTCCACCAATATACTAAAACTACCATTGCTATATATTTAGCTGTTTGAGGGTGAAACTTCTAGGCCGGTGACATTGCAAAAAAAAAAAGTTTCCTACATCTCATAGAGGAGAGACACCCAGATTATTACACTAATTACTCTATACATTGTCCACTATCACCAAGCTAACCCTGTTTGCGACGCGCAAAACACATCAAATTCAAAAACAATTTCTGAATTTGGACATTGCGCTAGAACAAACATGCTTCAAGATGCATCTATAATAAGAACAATTGAAAGTTGATGAGTTGGGATGGTTAGAAGGGGACCCAACTCGTTAAGGGTGGAATCGATCCCAAAATCTTTTGAAACCTAGAAGGGTCTAATTATTGAGCCATCCCTCATTCTCGAAAGTTATAAATATATCTTATTTATTTTTGTTATGTGCATGAGTTAGATTTTTTAATATTTTATCTAAGTGGGTAACATATTGTCGTTCCATTATATTAGATTAGAGTACTGGATAAATATACTAGGAGATTTTGTCGAAAACCACCTTATAAAAGATAAAAATTGCACAAAACCATCTTATACATCTTTTTTTTGCAAAACCTTAACACATTTTTTTTTGTGAGAACAAACCTTGTGTCTGATTTCGATTATTAACTCAAAGTTTCGACATTGACCATGTCATGGATACGACCCATAAGTTACAAGGTATAAGTTTTATCATTTCAACTATCAGATATACTTTTTACTCCAAATAAATATTATATATAATAATTATATAAATATATATATATATATTAATATATTAATATATATATATATATATATATAACAAACTAATCTAAAATAAATATGAGTTCAAAATATAAAAGTATTATTCAAAGTAAAAACTTGGGACATCGGTCGAGCTACATACTAGTCTAACTTAAAATAATTAAAAGACGTTCCTAAACGAGAAACCGTGCCACGTGGCTCTATCCCTTAGAGGTGTTTACTTCATGTACTCTACATACAATAAAAATTTTAAAAAGGCATGAAGTTAGTATATTATTGTCTTAACCACTGAGTGACTAAACCAAGTAATATTTGGTGTTATAATTTCAAAATAAGATATTAATAAATTAAAAATTATAATTACTTGGGACTTAGCCCAGACTTAAAAACCATCTATCTATACTAATATATTGAAAGGTGCTTCTAAACAAGGAATGGTGCCACGTGACGCGCTCTTTAAGGGCGTTTTACTCCATGTAATGCACATATTTAAAAAAAAAAGAAAAAGAAATGGCATAGTATATATGGGGTTTGAACCCGTGCCTATAAGTTTATATGCTAAAGTCTTAACTACTAAATGAAGTGATATTTAATGTTATTATCTTACAGTATAATATAAATAAATGAAAATTTTCCTCACGCCTACTAACTAGTTTAATTGCTCCAAAATGGAGTTGAATAATTTACGCCTCCTCCCGACCCCCTTTTCTTTCGTTTTTTTCATCGGGTACCCATGAGGTTTCACGAAATGCACCAAGTACCCTTATTATTTGGAAAATGCACCAAATGTCCCTATGGTATCATTGATTTGCACCAGATGTCATTAATGATGAATGGCGTTAGACTGCTGTTAGTTCATCTTCACACATTTGCCTGTAGCCACAACATCACCTCTGCAACTCACATAAACCTAGAATTTCTCTTTTTAACAACAATGGTGACACTCTCTCTCTTCCTCACCTTCACTCCCATATTTCTTCAAATCCCCAACATTTGTATAATAACTAGTTATTAGGCCCGGGCTATGCTCCGGGTAAGAAAAAATTTCATTTATTAATATGATACTTTAGATTAATAACAATAAATACAACTTAGCCTAGTGGTTAAGACTTTAGTATATGTACTTGAGGTTTCGGGATCAAACCCTATACTATGCAATTTCTAAATTTTCTAATTGTACATAGATTAGATGAACTAAAACTCCCTAGGGGAGATTGTAGTGGTCAACACTGCTGCTCTTCAAATGGTATCTGCATACATAATTAATTTTAATGAACATGCAAATTTATTTATTTTTAAGAATGCAATGATATGTTTAATAGCATTAACTAATTACAACACATATTTTTAACTTTGTGGAAACATGGATCACTAAGAGATGTTAGATGAGATGGTGATTCTTTGAAAATCCTTACATAAGGTCAGGGGTTCGAGCCCAAGCTTCAGCATATTTATTTTTTAAATAATGATCACTTGACTATATTGGTTAACGGACCCGTGGCAAAATTCGGGGGAGGAGGAGAGTGTCACGTGGCGCATCGACGTTGTTACGCACGCCTTTTAATATATACTAGTTATTAGGCCCGGGCTATGTCCCGGGTAAGAAAAATTTTATTTATTAATATTGTACTTTGATATGATAGCACTAAATACAACTTGGTCTAGTGGTTAAAACTTTAGTTTATGAACTTGAGTCACGGATCAAAACCTATACTATGCAATTCAATTTTTTTATTGTACATGATTACATGAACTAAAACTCCCTAGGGAGAGCGCCACGTGGCACCGTTTCTAGTTTACGCACGCCTTTTAATATATTAGTATAGATTTTAATATATATGTATAGATGTATAGATAGATGTTGACACAGTGACACTCTCTCTCATCCTCACCTTCACTCCCATATTTCTTCAAACCCACAACATCCATATAACAATGGTGACACTCTCTCTCCTCCTCACCTTCACTCCCATATTTCTTCGAACCGCTAATAACATTTGTATAACAATGGTGACAATCTCTCTCTCCTCCTGACCTTCACTCCCATATTTCTTCAAACCCCCAACATCTATATAACAATGGTGACACTCTCTTTCCTCCTCACCTTCACTGTAACACCCCGTAATTTTCACCATTTATTGTTGGTGTTTGTTTATATTAAAATGATATTTTCTTCGTAAAAATAAATAATTTATTATTTAAATTATTTTGGAATGTGTTGTGAAAACATGTATGTATTTTTATATGTTGTGATATATTTATGTATTTGTATTTTTAAAGGTTAGTTATTTATTTTAAAAGTTATATTAGTTTCTTTATTTATTTAGGTGCTTAGGATGCGGTGTTGTCGCGTAGCGTTTTTGTATCATTGATGGACCGACTTTGATGATGAAAAGTTGCATCACGTGTGGTGTGCCCTGCTGGCCGAAAATCAGCAATTATGATGTGGAGGATGAAGAGTTTTGGTGCTCATTAAGCTAACCTTTGAATCTCTTGTAACCCCCTCACTTAATCCCCCATTAACCCACCTTAATGCCCCCTTAAACCCTTTGCTTAATGATATGATCAATCACATTATTTTGCTGCACTCAAAAACTAAAATCCCCCCCCCCCTTCACGTCAGCCTTAGAGAGAAGGAGAAAAGAGTCTTTCTCCCTTCTCGCATTCTCGGCCATTTCTGCACGCCCATCTTGTTTACCCCATATCTCCTTCGTCTCTTATCTGAATTGGACGTGTGAGTAGTCGAAATTCATCTACTCAGAGAGATCTTGCTTGTGGTGTCATCAGTTTTTGAAGATACTAGAGGAATTGGTCGCAGTTTGCGTTTCAAGCAGACGACTCATCCGGTTTTCTTGGAGTTTTCTGGAGTAATTTTATTCTCTTTTTTCCTCGCCATTCTAGTATTATTTTCTACCTAAAATCCAGTTAACTAGCATCTCTTCTAGCACATTAGGATTAGAGTAGTAATTTTAGTATTGTTAGGATTTATGTTAGTAGGCTAGAAATCATGTTATTAGGCTTAGGAATATGTTAGGATGCTATTAGAATTGTTCTTGTTATTTTTATTCATGTTAGTATCATGTTAGGATTGTATAAATGTTATTATTCATGCCTATTATTACACTTGTGATGTTATATGTATTTTTATCATGAAAGTATTAGGAGTTTGTGAAAAAATGGTAGCATGATGTTAGGGTTATGTTTAAGCATGTTTGTTGAATGTTGTTTGAGGTTGGATGTGATTTTGGATGAATTCAGTTGGTTTTAGTGATTTGGAATTTATTTATTTTGAGCTATGATTCACGTATTTTGTGAGTAATCATGTTAGAATAGTTGTTATATGTTGAATTATCATATTTGCGGGCTATATAATTTATGTTTTATGTTAATCCTTATGTTAAACTAGTTAGTTTCTATGGTATAATCATATATTGGCTTGGGTATACTTTGTTATGGTGTATGAGTATATGTAGTGAAAGTTTGGGTTAAATAACATACCTACTGTTGTGCATGAGAAAAGGAAACAGAAGGCATTGCGCGGCTCGCGAGCTATTTCACGACTCGCGACCAGTTTGGACAGTGTATGTTCAGAGTATCATATCTCACTCGTTTTACATCGGAATTGAGCTTATGACCATTCGTTGAAAAGCTGTTGAGATAATCTTTATCATACTTTTAGAATCGCATAAAATTATTTTTATATGCTAAAAGTTATGTCTATTTGAAGTTGTTGCTTATGTTTAAAATCATTTCAGAAGGTGTAATTGGTTGTGTTGAAGCATGTTTTATTTATTTATTTTATTATGATTATTATTTTATTATAATTACAATTACTTTGCGAAGAATAAATATTTGTTGAATTGAGACTCTTGGGTTGCAAGCCTAGTCTCTGCTGATTTTAGGTGTAAGGCCTTAAGGGCAACCTTATTAATTTTTATTTGAGGGTTAATTGATGAATAAATTATAGTATTTACTTATGCAACTATTTTATTGAGATTAAGATATCCGGTGGGATAGATGTAGTCCTCGGTGAAGAACATGTCAACCACCTAGGTTGCGATTTAGGGGTATTACCTGGGTTAATTGTTGTCGTTCGAGAGGTTAGGAAGTACTGAGCTGGGTACTATCATGCATCGGTAATTTGGCCATTCTTAGACACAGACAGTAGGGAACGTAAGCCCATAGGCTGCCTGGAGATTTCGATCTGACAAACCTTAGGAAGTGGGTTGCGATCCACCGACGATCTGCTCTTTCTCAAAACCTATTATATTATTTTGTTTAATTATTTTGGAGGCTTATGCTATGGATCTTGTATGACTATCTTAAGTTCATTACTGTTGATTTACTTATTGTTTGTGTAGTAACATTTATTTTAACTTTACTTACACTAGTGGAAAAAAGGGAAGGGTGGCGGTTAAAACAGCCCTAAGGGCTGCGTTTTTGGCCAGCAGCCCTTTCTATAGTGAAGGGCTGCGTTTTTGTGAAGGGCTGCGTTTTTGTGAAGGGCTGCGGTTGAGGCCCAAAAACGCAGCCCTTTCATATTGGAAGGGCTGCAGTTTTGTGCCTAAAACGCATACCTTCTTTGTACAAAGAGTTGCATTTTTGGCACAAAAATCGAAGCCCTTTCGACCCATAAAATAATTAAAAAAATGACTTTTTTTGACAATTTTTTACTCTTAAATATATCAAGAAACTTACAATAGGGAAAATCAACAAGAACAGTTGAAATTTATAGATCTAAAAATGAAAAAAAAATAACGAAAATGAAAAAAAAAAAGGAACGGAAATGAAAAAAAATAACGAAAATGAAAAAATGAACCAAAATGGAACAGAAAATGAAAAAAAGGGAACGAAAATGAAAAAAAAATAAATCAAACACACAAATTCAGAATGACAGAAATACATAATACTCAAACGAAAATGAAAATTAAACTCAAAAATTACAAACACACAAATTCAGAATGACAGGAAATGAAAAAAAAGGAACAAAAACGAAAATGAAAATTAAACAAAACTCAAACTCAAACCTAGATCTGAAAAAAAAACTCAAAAATTACAATCAAGTGTTTTACAACGGCGTCATCTAGCGCTTGAAGAAGACAGATTCATCTGCGTTGCGAAAATCAGACGGGAATTAGTGCACGAAAAAAATTAAAGAAATTATGGAACAAATCTTGAGAGAACGAAAATCAGATCTCCGTCGGGCCTGCTCTCGCGGCCGTTGCTGTTGGTGTTGTCGAAGAAGCGGTGGTAATCGCCAGGCGGTGGAACAAACGGTGGCTTCATCGATGTAAACGAAAGTTGTCGTTTCAGATGTTGTTGTTGTTGTTGTTGTTGCGATTGTTGTTGCTACGATTGTTGGTTTGTCGACATTAAAATAGATAGATTGTACCAAATTAGCGATCTTCTATAAAATTGTAAGGGTCTTCAAAAAGAAGATCAGTTTGGAGGAGAGGAGGAGATGAGGGCGTTCGAAGGTTGACGGAAGAAGATGAGAGGAGGTAGAGAGAAGCTGAGGCGTGAAGATGAGAGGAGAGAGAGAAGACATGCGTGAAATGAGGAGAGAGGCGTGAGTGAAATGAGGAGAGAGGAGACAGGCCAATCTCAAATAACAAACCCTAAAGCCTTGCAATTTCTTTTAAATTAAAGTCATTTTTTTTTTAAAAAAAAGCCCATAAAGGGCTGCGGTTTTTTAAAAATGCAGCCCTATATTACTTAAAGGGTTGCGTTTTTAAAAAATCGCATCCCTTTATTACTTAAAGGGTTGCGTTTTTAAAAAACGGCAGCCCTTTATTACTTATAGGGCTGCGGTTTTCAGCTAACCGCAGCCCTTCCGTTTTTTCCCCTAGTGTTAAAATTGCTATTTGGATCCTATATTGGGCTGAGAGAGCTGTTAGTTACTCCCCACTGATTGTGGATATTTGTTGTATATTTTACAGGTTTTGTTGATTGGGATTTTCTTTGATTTTGGGCTTAGGTTGAGATGCGAGAAATAATCTACTAGGTGTTATAGTTCTAGAATTCTTTTTAGTCTGAGATAGTTTTCTCATTTCGATTTTAATCTAAGTAATTAATTTATTTGAGTTTGTTTTTATCACTTAGTTATTTGAAAGCATTTCTTGTAGTAGTGACACTCCTAGAAGACGGTGTTGCCGTCATCGTCCTATAATACTATTATTCTTTCTTTCTTTTCCGTTTTGAATTTATGGGGTGTTACAACCCCGACTCTTCCGGAGTCTCTTCCGGAGTCGAAAGATGCATCTTGTTGGAATGAGTAGCCTGTTAAATTCCTTTAAAGCAATCATGAGGGGTATTACATTCACTCTCATATTTCTTCAAACCCCCAGCATCTGTATAACAATAGTGACACACTCTCTCCTCCTCACCTTTACTCCGATATTTCTTCAAACCCCCAACATACATATAATCTGATACACCATACACACATATACCTAAGCAACACCCTCTGTTACGTAGTACGAAACTTAGTAATTAAATATCACAACTCCCAAAGATAGGTTCTAAAACTGGAGACTTATGCAACAATGATTGACTCAAATCCCGATGCAAACTTCTGACCAGCAACCTGCAAAAAAGGGACCCACCCTGAAGGTTTGGGTGGTGTTTCCCCCTCCGATGCTTAAGTCAGATATCAGGGATGTAAAGGAACTTTTAGAGAGAGAAAGTAGAGAGAGAGAGAATTTATGGCAGAATAACAGTACTATGCTCTGAAAAACGTACCTTTCACCCTGAAATCAAGGACTATTTATACTGTTTGAAATGACTGTTGTACCTTGATGTCACCCTAATTTGGGAGCATCTGATTGGCTAATCAATAAAATGGTGACACGTGGCAGTGATTGATTGGCTAGTACACCTCACTTTCATACAAAGGTGCAGACTACTTTTGCTTGGCCTAAGTACAACCTTTGGGCCAAGAGAGGGACTTTAGTACACTTTTCTTGAGGAGATATACTTTTAGCCCTGCAGCTTTCTGGCCCTTTGTACTTTTACCTTTATGAGCACCTGCCACGTGTAGGGCTCCGATGAGGCCACTTGTCATCTTGATAGCCTTTGATTTTTGGGCTACAACATTTGCCCCTTAAAAGAGGGAGTTATTATTTTCTAGGCGCCAAGACGGTTAATCTTCCTCTTTTAACCGACCTGGAACTGCCCTTTTTCCTTTTCAAAAAAGGGGCGCCATTTTGCCGGTCTCCACAGGTCAACTCCTGAGAGCAACGGTTATTTTTTACCGGCTGGGGGGGGTCATTTTCACCCCTCTATAAATAGGTGACTTAGTCGCTCCTGGAATCATTTTAACATTGCTGAGAAATTTTCTAGAGAGAGAGACTCTGAAATTTTTACTGAGCTTTTAGAGAGAGAAACTACTCCCGTCCAAGCTGTTGCAACTGCTACTTCACTCGTCCGAGAATTAAACTCGTCCTTGACTACCGTCTGAACTTTCGTCTACAGGTATTTCCTTATTCCTTCTTTATATTTTCAAGCATTTTTTAAGAAAATGGATTCTTCCTCTTCATCGAACAATCCCGGCCGCTCAAGGGTTGTACTAGCCCTAGAACAGAGGGCCAATCTTCACCGGCATCTTCTAGAGTTGGACCCATCTTGGCCCGTCATGCATTCTTTTTCTTTTCTCATGGCCGGCAAAGTCAGACGACCCAGTCTTTAACTGTGCAGGGTAATCTGGCGCGCGTCAAGCAAACAGCTCGTGTCAGACGAGGAGTTAACCTGCCGACCTCCAGTTCAGAAACGGCGGGATCCACTGGACGGATTCCCAACGAGGGTGAGCGCGAAGTCCGGAGCGCTTGTCCAGCAAACCTGAGTCCTTCCCCTCAATACGTCCAGGAGGAACAAGAAATTAGAGGCTCCCCAGATCCCAGCCCGTCCATACGTAGGACGGTCTCGGATGAGCCAAAGACGGCCAGCTCTTCCAATCCTGCTAGCGATTCAGAGAGCCATCGACAACTTCGTCTGAAATAAGACGGCGGCTAGGTCCTCTTTCTGACCCTAGATTTATCTTGGCCGATAACACTTGGCTGGGACGATTAGGCTCGGACCTTAGACCTTTTTCAATGGCTATGCCCATGCCGGGCTACCAATTCGTCCTCCCTGCCCGAGAGGATACCATACTTAGTGCCCCCTCGGGCCATTTTGCTGTTTATCGCCTGGCATTAGATGCCGGCCTGCGCTTTCCTCTTCACCCTTTCATCAGCCAGCTTCTTCATTACTACGGCATAGGACATAATCAACTTACCCCAAACTCCTGGCAAAACATCCTTACTTTTCTGGCCGTTTGTAATTTAAAAGGAAAGGACCCTTCTCTGGCCGCCTTCACCCACATTCATTACGTTGCCAAGGTTCCTAGAACCGTTGAGGGAAGCTGGCTAAGTGTATGCAACCGTCAAGGATCCTTGACATCTTGGGATAAGACATCCAAGATGCACTCTTGGAAGGGTGAGTTCCTATTCGTCCAAGCGCCCAGTAAAGCGGTTGCTAATCGGCTTCGGTATTTTAGCCGATCCAACACTAACACTGGACGGATGGCTTCGTATCTGGAGCTAGAGAGTAACTCTGCCGAGGAGATGGTGGAGTACTTCCGAATTTCGGAGTATTCCATGGAAGACGTCTCCTTCAAGGGTCCGTCCAATTGGATCCCTTTTAAAGAGATGTTCTATCACGATAACTTCTTAGTCGCTGCCGGTTTGCGGCAGGACGAGGACAGAGGTATAACTACTAAAAATTTTCCAAGTAGAACTCCCGGCCTAATTATCGTTTGTCTAAAATCTGCTTCTTTATTTCCTTTTTGCAGATTCGGCCAGAAGTAAACTGAGAAAATCTTGGATAGGAGACATGAGCTCGTCCAGATTTGCAGATACTCTCTGGAAGGAATACAGTAAATTTGGTGCCGAAAAGAGGGCCGACACCCTGGTAAGATTACCTCTCTTTTTTTTTTTTTTTTTTTATGAGCAGTACGTCCAGATGAAGGCTGGACGAGCTGTCTCTTTGAGGAGCAACTCGTCTAGTTTGATTGCTTGACGGGCTGCCTCTTCGAGGAGCAACACGTCCAGACGATAGCTGGACGAGCTGCCTCTTTGAAGAGCAACTCATCCAAATGATGGCTGGACGGGCTGCCTCTTTGAAGAGCAACTCGTCCAGATGATGGCTGGACGGGCTACCTCCATGATGAGCAGGACGTCCGGATATATCCGGACGATTTCCCTCTTTGAAGGGCCTCTAAGTTATTACATATTTCCAATCTTTCAGAAAAATGCCCCAACATCCAAAGCCTTGGCTGAGAAGGCGGCAGCGAAGAAGCGGTCGGCTGGAACCAGTGAAGCTCCTCCTTCTAAGAAGGCAAAGGGGTTCACTGCCAAGAAGAAGAAATCGACACGGCCGGTTCCTAAGGTCGTGATCGATATTCCGGCCAAAGAAGAGGCCAAGGAGGAACCGGCCGAGATTGGCTCTCTGGCCCTGGTGACCTACGCCGGCCCTGCCGAGCAGCCTGCAGCCTCACAACCTGACGAGGTTGTCGTTTTGGACGATGCAGGACAATCTTCTCAGCCGGACGCGGCTGCAGACAGGTCCGCTTTCTCTGGACCACTGGCCAAGCTGGTAGGCCAGATGCTTACTGCCTATAGGACGGCGTCCCGTTCTTCTGGTGAGTCTTATTATTCAAACGTAGTTAGAACACTATGGGTTGGCGGGCGTTCGATGAGTCCGTCCAACAAATAGGCCGTGGTTATTCCCATCAGATGTACTGACGAGTCTAATCTTTCAGATAAAGGGAAGGGTCCAGCTGTTGACGGCTCTCCTATTCTTTCTGACGATGAATCTTCTCCGGCTTTTGGAAAGATGTCATCGTCCGACCGCGAGAAGCTCAAGCTGGAGCTTTTCAAGTGCTTTCCTGAACCCTACATTAAGGGGTTGAGGGGAGCATCATCAGGGCATGTAGGATACATGTCTCAACTTGCTGCCGAGGTACATCTTTCTTTCTTTAGACGTTTATTTTCTTTACTTAGATATATATTTTCTCCATGTTGCATTCGTCCTGACTCTTTTGTCCTCCTATTTTCAGCTCTTTGCTCGCAGCATAGTAACTGAAGATTGGGCGAAGGAGCTTAGAAAAGAAAATAAAAAGCTCGTCCAAGATGTGACCGCGGCTGCGGACCTAGCTCAGTTCAAAATGGCCGAGCAGGAAGTGCTGCATCAGCAGTCCAAGCTGGCCTGGGAGATGCGGTCAGCCGATATTGAGTCTCAAAACAAGAGTTATCTACTTCGGCTGACCGAAATGTTGGACGAGAGAGCGTCTCTGGAACGCTACCTTTGGACAGAGGAACTCAGTCATGACCATGGCTGCCGAGTTTTACAAAGAAAACCTCGTCCTGAAGGTTAAAAATCAAACTCTCCGAGCTGAGGTCGCGGCCACGGTTGAAGCGGCCAAGGAGGCTATGAACACCGTCATAGATACCTCAAAAGAATGGGCTGTGCAGGCCTTTAGTATTGGCGAAGAAGAGGATATTCCAAGATATGCTCGTCGGCTGGAGTTCCAAGAAAGCTTGCACAAAGCCACAATATCAGGGGCAGAACCTCCCGTCTTCGAAGAATCTTCTGAGGATGAAGAAGGAGAAGAAGATATGGAGGCTCAGGACGAAGATGACAATGGTCCTCCTCCGCTTAATTTTCCCTTTGTTGTATCTTGGCCGTGAGCCACTTGTACCCCCCTTTTTTTTCCTTTTAGACTAGCTTGTAAACTTCTCTTGATTTATGGAAAATTATCTTTCTCAATTTCTTTTGTGTTATACTTTACTGTTTAAGACGCCTTGCATTACAATTCCATATTTATGCCAAGTACAAAAGCAACTCGTCAACATACTTCAGACGATCCTCTCAGCTCTTTTGGCCGGTTGTTTTAAAGCCTTTATTTATGTCCCAGGCTTAGTGAAAGTATAAATCAATTCGTCAACATTTTTATCTGACCCATTAGTTCTTTTCTGGACGTTCATCACCAGATGCCAAGCAAAACTTGTTTTAAATTTTGAGTTTTAAAAATCTGCTAAGTTAATAGTTTGCTCGGCCAGAACCTGGGTAATCATTCGTCATTGGACAAAGACTTAGTCATTTATAAATTATGTCCCCCCTTCTTGGACGAGGAGTTTTTATAACTTTCCTCTGTTCAAGAAGGAGTTAAGATCATAATTTGTAAATAACTTGGACGTTTTTCTAAGAGTGATTGCAACTCGTCCATCTTTGTTAAATTATGAAATAACTTATTATGAAATAACTTGTTCCTTTACTAAGGTTGTTATTTCTAAGTTTTTGGCTTTTGGACGGAAAGTAGATACCTTTACTAAGGCGTCCTAATTCCAGCCGACCTTGTTTAGGAGATGTTTAACTCTTTAAGTAAACAACCGGCCAAATATGTATTTATCCATTTTGGACGATAACATGTTCAGCCATCCTCCTAATGAAAGGTGCATTGTCTTTTTGCTTGTTAAATTAGTTAGCTTTGGACGATAGTATATAACTTAAGCAAAAAATCAAACAAAGTCATAGAGAAGTAGAGCTGTATTATATGAAGTTTGCTTGACGAATAGTCAAGTACATGTATACATTCTACTTTTTCATTGTAATGCATTAGTAAAAGATTACAATTTGTAGGATGCCCTAAACAAAGTATTTTTCAAAGTGTCAGAATTCCACGTCCTAGGAATGGACGTCCGTCCAGCCTTCAGACGAAAGGTGCCATTCTGAACTACTTCGATTTTTGTAGGGTCCTTCCCAGTTAGGGTAAGCTTGCCTAACTCTTTGGCTCGGCCGACCGTTCCATTTTCCTTAAGACGAGGTCTCCCAGCTTTAACGGACGCCTTGCAACTCTTTGTTGAACTCCCTTGCCATTCTCAACTTGTATAGTTGCATTCTCAGCAAAGCATTGCCCCTGACTTCGGTAACTAAGTCCAAAGCCGTCCTAAGAGCTGCCCAGTTAGCATCTTCTGAGTACATCATTACCCTTAAGGTGGGTTCTTCAACCTCAATAGGAAGGACGGCCTCAGAGCCATAGACCATCATGAAAGGA
Source organism: Beta vulgaris subsp. vulgaris (assembly GCF_026745355.1). Taxonomy (NCBI): domain Eukaryota; kingdom Viridiplantae; phylum Streptophyta; class Magnoliopsida; order Caryophyllales; family Amaranthaceae; genus Beta; species Beta vulgaris. The sequence goes on along the minus strand of NC_079206.1, from coordinate 28,662,129 downwards.
GTCTCTCCTGTGGAATTCTTGGCCGTTGTCCTTATTGACCATAAGACCAGCTGCAATTCTTCTACCCAAAGCCCCTTTGCATTGTCCAACTTCTTTTTATCCCGGCCGAAAGAATCTTGTTAAAAGCCTCAACTTGCCCATTAGCCTGTGGATGAGCTACTGCGGCAAAGTGAGCCTTGATTCCTTGGTCAGCCAACCATTGACGGAGCTTGGCGTTTTCAAATTGGGCCCATTATCAAAGACGATCGACTGGGGCATCCCAAACCTTGTAATCAAGTTCTTCCAGATGAACCCTTTGACGTCATTAGTGGTGATGCCTCTTAATGCTTCAGCTTCAACCCATTTTGTAAAGTAGTCCACAGCTACTATTACAAATTTCTTCTGGCCGGCAGCAATAGGAAAAGGCCCAAGAATGTCCATCCCCCATTTAGCAAAGGGAAGAGGAAAGAGAATGGAGTAAGTAATTGGACGGCTTTTGATAGATTTACCATGTTTTGGCAACTATCACATTTCTTGGCATAAGCAAGGCTCTTCTTTAAGGACGGCCAAAAGTAGCCCGTCCTGAGAGCCTTTTCTGCCAAAGCTCTTCCTCCAATGTGAGAAGCACAAGCTCCCTCATGCAACTCCTTTAAAACGTCCAACCTTCCTTTCGGCTGATGCATTTGAGAAGAGGCCGATTGTAGGATTTCTTGTATAGAGTCTCATTCCACAATTCAAACCATTTATCCCTTGCTTTCAAATACTTAGCTTCAATTGGGTCAAGAGGCAAGCGGCCAGATTTCTTAAACTCAATGATTGGGCTCATCCACTCATCTTCTCGGCTGAGAAACAGAACTTCTCCGGCCTCAATGCTCTTGGCCGCTTTACCTCCCAGAAGACGTTCTAGGAAGTCTCCTTCAGCCGAGCTGGCCAGCTTAGAAAGGGCATCAGCCTGATGATTCTCAGATCTGGGCACTTGATCTAGGACGAACCTCTTTCAAAGACTTGATCTCTTCTTTGACTAAATTCATATATTGCTCATGGACGCTTCCTTGCATTCAAATCACCATTACTTGACTGACGACCAGCAGAGAGTCAGTTTTAGCTTCAATTTCCAAGGCTCCAGCCGCTTTGCACATTTTATGCCGGCTAAGAGAGCTTCATACTCTCCTCATTGTGGACGCCTGGAACTTGAACTTCATTGCATATCAAACTTGTCTCCTTCTGGGATTGAAAGATATCCCTGCCCCACATCCATTCGCAGTTGAGGATCCATCCACCATAGGGTCCAATGACGCTTTCCCTCTGCTGGATCTTGGACGTTTCTACATGTAGGCCGGGTAAGCTCTACAATGAAATCAGCTAAAGCTTGCCCTTTGATTGCCTTTCGAGGCTCAAATGTTAAGTCAAACATTTGAGCTCAACGGCCCATTTAACATCCGGCCAGATGCATCCATCTTATGCAACACTTGCCTCAGCGGCTGATCATATAAACAAGAATGTGTGGGCTAAGAAGTAAGGCCTTAACTTCCGGCTGGCCATCAACAAAGCCAGGCCAAACTTTTCAATGGACGAATACCTGCTCTTGGCATCCTTCAATACATGGCTCACAAAGTAGACGGGTATCTGCACTGAGTCTCTCTCAGCCAAGAGAAAGCACTTACCGCGAAGGAGACACGCCAGGTAAACGAACAATTTTCTCCCTCGGGACTGATCAATCTGGGCAACTCGCGAAGATGATCTTTAACTTGCTGAAGCGCCACCTCAGCCTCTTCCGTCCATTCAAACTTGGCATTCTTTTTAATAGTTGCAAAGAAATGGTGACATTTGTCCCCTGATTTCGAGAGAAACCGTCCAAGAGCAGCCAAACAGCCCGTCAATCGCTGAACTTCTTTGACTTTGGACGGCGAAGACATATTCATAATAGCTTGAATTTTATCGGGATTTGCCTCAATCCCTCTCTGATCAACCAAAAATCCCAGAAATTTCCCAGCAACTACATCGAACACGCATTTCTGGGATTGAGCTTCAACTTAAACTTCCTCAAAGTGAGGAAAGTTTCCCTCAAATCGTCCAGATGATCTTTTCTTCTTTACTCTTGACGATCATGTCGTCGATATAGGCTTCCATATTTCTCCCAAGCTGCGGCTGAAACACCGTGTTGATAAGCCTTTGAAATGTGGCTGGCGCATTTCTTAGGCCGAAGGGCATTCTGAGCCATCCATACAATCCTTTCTCAGTAATGAAGGAAGTTTTATCTTGACATCCGGCCACAGGAATCTGGTGGAAGCCGAATAGGCGTCCATGAAACTCAGCATGCATGGCCGGCCGTTGAATCCACCAGACGATCATTTTGGCAACGGAAAGCTGTCCTTAGGACAAGCCTTGTTCAGTCCGTATAATCAACGCACATTCTCCAGGTGCCATTCGGCTTTGGAACCATCACAACATTTGCTACCCAATCTGGGTAATATGTTTCCCGGATGAACTTAGACTTGAGCAGCTTTTGAACTTCTTCATCAACGGCCTTATTTCTGGCCGGCCCTAGTGCCTCTTTTCTGCCGAATAGGCTTTTGCCCTGGCTCAATGTTGAGCTTATGGACGGCCACTCAGGATCTATCCCAGGCATCTCCTCTACAGCATAGGCAAACACATCTTCAAATTCTCGCAGCAACGCAACTAAGGCGTCCTGATTTCTGATCTCAAAACTGATCCATATTTTCAATGTCCTTTCTGGACGCTCTGGATTTAAGAAATTTCTACGGACTTTCTACCGGCTCTGGACGTTCTAGTCCCAGACTCATTATAGCCATATCCTCAGAGAATGCTTTTCTTCTTATTGCCAAACACTTTCTCTTCTTGCTGGCAAAAGCATGGACGGATTGCTCTCAGGAGAGGTAGCTCTTGAACTTCTCAACTTCTTGCTTAAGCTCAACAATTGGCCTTTACTTTCTCGGCCGGATCATCCCCTTGTCCTTTGGACGCTCTACCTTCTCTTTCCATGATGATGGTTTAAGGGTGGTGAGATAGCATTCTCTAGCAGCTTGCTGATCTCCATAGAGAGATCCAATCTTTCCCCCATCACACTCAAACTTCATTAACATTAGATGGGTCACAATGACAGCCTTGATGTGATTTAAGGTAGGTCGTCCGAGAATGACATTATAAGCGGTCAAGTCTCGTACTACCAAAAATTTCACAAAAAACGTTCTTGCAGCATCTTTTTCCCCAACCCTGACGGGCAGTGTGACAGTCCCCATGGGATGGATGACCCCTCCGCCAAAACCGATTATAGGATGATTTACCGGCATCAAATCGCTTTTATCAAACTTCAAGCGAGACAAACAATCAGCACTGATTATATCAGTGGAGCTTCCAGTATCAATCAGAATTCGCCTAACCCTAAGGTTGGCAATCTTCATTTCCACAACTAGTGGATCATCATGCGGCGTCCTTATCTTCCCTCGGTCCAGCTCGCTGACCACTATTTTTGGGAAAGGATCAGACTCGGCCTGGTTAGTGAGCATAACCTGACTGAGCTCCCTTAAATAGTTTTTGTGGCCGCGATTTGTTGGACCTCCGCCGCAAATCCTCCTGAGATGACCATTACACATCATCATCGTGCTATCTCCGTCCATCTTTCTTCCTTGACGGTTATCTCTTTTCTGGAACTTCCTTCCTGACGAAGGTAGGTAATTGTTCATCTTACCTTTTCGAGCCAACTCTTCTAGTTCTCTCTTCAAGTGCTTGCATTCATTGGTTTCATGCCCACAATCTTTGTGGAAGTGACAATACTTGCTTTTGTCTCTGTTACGTAAGGCGTCTTCATTTCGGCCGGCGCCTTTAGCTCATGCTGATCTTTATTTCCATCAAAATGGAATATTGATCTTTGTTGAACTCTATTGGTTCAACTGAGGCCGCCGGCTCGACCGCCTACTTCTTTTGGACGAGGTGGTCAAAGAAGTCATTGCCCAAGTCTCAGCCTTTCTTGGGCGGATTCTTCTTTGGCTGAACACTCTTCCCTTTCTTCACTCTGGCTGCTTTGCCTCAGCACAAACCTCGTGGCATGAATGAATGCTCAGCCTCCTTCAAAGCTTCCGTCAAAGTAGTGATTTTCTTCTTACCAAATCAAACTTAAAACTTCCTGGTCTTAAACCTCTGATGAAGGCGTCAAACGCCACCCCGCATTAGATCTTGGATCTGCAATGCTTCTAGATTGAATCTCTTCACATAACCTCTCAAGCCTCCTAGGACCTTGGATGACTTTACCCAAGTGCATGCTTTTTGTTCCTGACGATTAGCCACAAAAATGTAATAGAATGCTAGGTAAAATTGTTCACTGAGTTAGGCGGCAAGTTGTTAAACCATTTTTGCGCTACCCCCTTCAAAGTAGCTGGGAAATTCTTACACCAAGTAGCATCGTCCACCCCTTGGACATACATCTGATGCTTGTAAGCTGATAGTGATCGTCTGGATCAGTAGTTCCGTCGAAAGGTTCAATGGTCGGGAGCTTAACCTTTGGGAAAGGAGGGGACTCCATAATCCTGACCGAGAAAGGAGTTGGCCAATTGATCTGGAGTGCCGCAACCTGACCCTCAATGGGTATGTGCTCCTGACGGTACTCCTTTAGTACCGGATTAGATGAGTTAGCTAAGGCTTGACGCCTGTACACCATTGGCTGCAAAACTGTCTTTTCCTGCCTTGGCTGAAAAGCTGATGGTCCACGGCTTCTGCCACTGTTCTGGACGGGAGTCTTAAGGACGGATCCTTCATATAGGAGTAACCAGAGGCTGAACGCTGCTGAGCTGCCCCCGCTTCCAAATACTCCCTAGCATCAGTCTCCATCTGTGCCAGTAGGGGGAATATTGTCGCTGGACGGACTACCACCTCCAGTCCATCTTCCTCCTAGATCACTAACAGCTGGCCCTTTCCTTTGGAAAGCGGCCTGTCAATCTGGCCGAGGTGGCCGACTAGGTCCTGGACGACCCTCTTGGGATCTCCCTTTGAGGCGCTGCTGCCTCTCCTCCTGGACTCAGCTGAAAGAATAACATATTGTTCTTAATCTGCTTCCATAACAGCGGCCATTCTTGCCTGGAAGTCATTCAACACATTCTCCAAGTGACCAGCTGTCACTGGACGGTCAAGATTCTCCTGATGACTGGAGTCACAGTCCTACCTCAGATGGACGGCAGCATGGCCATGATCTCGTCCACGAGGTGGCCTCTCGTCATCCACAGTGTCTTCACCTGAACTCTAAAACTTCTGTTCCTTGCGACATTCGATGATGACAGTCCGTCATTTGGCGTCTCCCCACAGACGGCGCCAAATGTTATGTAGTAAAACTAGTAATTAAATATCACAACTCCCAAAGATAGGTTCTAAAACTGGAGACTTGTGCAACAATGATTGGCTCAAATCCCGATGCAAACTCCTGACCAGCAACCTGCAAAAAGGGACCCACCCTGGAGGTTTGGGTGGTATTTCCCCCTCCGATGCTTAAGTCAGATATCAGGGATGTAAAGGAACTTTTAGAGAGAGAAAGTAGAGAGAGAGAGAGAATTTATGCAGAATAACAGTACTATGCTCTGAAAAACGTACCTTTCACCCTGAAATCAAGGACTATTTATACTGTTTGAAATGACTGTTGTACCTTGATGTCACCCTAATTTGGGAGCATCTGATTGTCTATCAATAAAATGGTGACACGTGGCAGTGATTGATGGTAGTACACCTCACTTTCATACAAAGGTGCAGACTACTTTGCTGGGCCTAAGTACAACTTTGGGCCAAGAGAGGATTTTAGTACACTTTTCTTCAGGAGATATACTTTTAGCCCTGCAGCTTTCTGGCCCTTTGTACTTTTACCTTTATGAGCACCTGCCACGTGTAGGGCTCCGATGAGGCCACTTGTCATCTTGATAGCCTTTGATTTTTGGGCTACAACACCCTCCCTCTCTTCTAGTCTTCTTCTTCCTTCCACAACAAAACTCAACCTCCCAAACTCAAAAATCAAAACAAACTCTCCCTCTCCAACTCACCTCAACTCCCAAAATTGTATGTCCAACAACAATGGCTTCACTCTCTCCCCTACTCTTCCTCCTCCTCACCTTCAGTCCCAACATCAACCACCATCCTCCCTCCACCACCCCATAACTCTCATTGCTTGCCGTATCCACTTCACTAATGCCTTCCCTAAATCCATCTTACCTAGTGGGTCCCCGTTTTGATGAACCTTCTTTACACTCAAAATTTTCTTATTCGTCGAAATTTCTCCTTTTCTTTAATTCAACATTGCTACTTTTATTGTTACTTCTCAAATTCGTGGTATTACACTAGGGATCGGAAGCTTTGCCGAACTCTCGAAAAACCAAGGTATAGCATTGCTTGCGGTGGGAATCGAACTCAGGACGTGTAGTTAATTTGACGCTAATGCTGAAGAATTAGAACACACATAGTAAAATAGAACATCCATGTTTGATCGATGATTTTGCTCTAAAGCTCCATAGGTGCGAAATTAAGGAGGAAATATTATGCTTGGGTATGCTTTGGGGATTCTAAACTCTAATCTGACCAACAAGTACAAGCTTGTACGCGAGAATTTCTGGTGGCCGACATGGAAGGGGGAGGGGATTTTGGGGGTGGCAACGGAGGGGGACGCATAGGGTGGCAGGAGAGGAAGGAGGGAGGAAGAAGAAGAAAAAAGTTAATTAGGTTTAATTATGTTTGATTATGTTTAATTATATTTCATATGTTTAATTAGGTTGATTTAGGCATAGTGACTAACGACTGTCTAACGCCGTCCATCATTAATGGCATCTGGTGCAAATCAATCATACCTTAGGAGCATTTGATGCATTTCCCAAACAATAAGGGTACCTGGTGCATTTCGTGAAAACTCAAGGGTACCTGGTGAAAAAACCGTGTTTTTTTCTCTCTTCTCTCTCCTCTCCCACAAAACCCTAATTTTCAACCCAGGGGCTATTGCCACCCTTTTGGGTGGTAGTAAGCCCCTTTTCTCCTTTTGTTACTAGTTTTTTATTTTAGTATTTCTAATAAACCTCAGTCTCTCTATAATGAAGAGTTTTTCTACCCATATATTTGGTTATATCTACCAATATATTGGGTTTTATCTCTGTCCATATGAGAGTTTGGAGACTTTATTTTTGGTTTTTTGTGTAATTCAAGAGGTTGATTTGTTGATAGAAATTTGTGAGGGGTTGTAACAAATGTCGGTATTTCGTTTACAATCACTTGAATTGAATCCAGTTCTACCTCAAAACTACAAAAGATCGACAGACCCCCTTGTAGAAGGTTGCATCATACATCGATGTGAAAGACGAGAGTTTTCAGAAGTGTTAAATCTACTCAACAATCGTGATTTTGTCATATTAGAATTATATTTATTTTATTCTGATATGTATTTGTTTAGTTTTAATTTCTATTGTAGATGTCGTATAACTTTAAATTTTTTTTTTTTTTTTTGAGGGGAAACGCGAAACTGTTTTATTAAGATAAATCCAAGTCCACCAAAGTTGTCACACTTTGGGGGAAAGAGTGCGTACAAACTATTTCAGAATTGAAATTAACATTCCACCTTGCCACTAGATGTGCAACGGTGTTTCCCGCCCTTTTACCATGACTACAAGAAAAAACCTCAAAACCTTGACTTAAAGAGATTACATCCGAGAGTAATAAAGAAATAGGGGCACGACCCACATGATGTTGATGAAGAGCTGCCATAACCGATAGTGCATCACCTTCAAGACACACCTTGGAATAACCATATCGTCTAGCAATCATGACTCCAAACCTTGCAGCCGCAGCCTCCGCCATTCGAGCCTCCCACGCCACATTCATTCTTGTGGCTGCAGCCACCAACAACTTCCCCTGCCAATCCCGAACAACAACGCCCAGCCCGACGGTCCGGTTTTCCCCCACATAGGCATCAACATTTACCTTTACCCAATTCAAGTGTGGTTTGTTCCAGCTTACCGTGGATGGGAGAGGGTGATATAGGTGCAGATTAGTACGCACTCGCTGCTCACATTGGCGGGTGTCCTCCACCAATTTACAAAATCCAGCAGCAACATGAACTGGAGAGGGTGAAGACATCTCAAATATTTCCTTATTCCTGCACAACCACGCAGCCCAAGCAAGAGTGGCAAACCTCCTCAAATCATCCGTATTCAATTTCTCGGCCATCCATAGGAAGAGATCAGCAAAAGAAGTTTGTGGCGCCGCTTGAATCTCGTCACGAAGCTCACTGTGGTTCCAGATTTCCAACGCATGCTTGCAAAAGAAAAGAGAGTGAATAATTGTTTCTTCCTCCCCACATATTTGACACACATTATCATGAGATATATGTCGATAATAGAGTTGTTCCTTTACTGCTAAACTCCCTTTACAAGCGTTCCATACAAAATGCTTCATTTTATTTGGCCCTTCCATCCCCCACACAGTTTTCCACATAGCCGTCTCACGCGGACCACCACCGATATTCCATGCGCGGGTATTGCCAAGCATGCCCAACCAATATCCCGATTTAACGGAATAACACCCATCAATGTTAGGCCACCAATATCTCTCGTCCCTCGGCCAAAATTTAGATGATGGAATATCCATTATCTTCGCACCATCTGCCGCGGAAAATAGCACCCTAATCAGCCCAGAATTCCACCACCCCGATTCGTGATCAATAAGTTCGACCACACGCATCTCCGGATCAGCATCAACAATGGGCATTGGAGTAATGTTGCCCTCCTCCCCCGGCAACCACGCATCTTTCCAAGTAGATATTGTGAAACCATTTTCCACCCGCCACCTCAAACCATCCACCAGCAAAGACTTCGCCCCCCATATACTCCTCCATGAATAACTCGGATCAAAGCCCTTATTTGCATCCAAGAAAGCAGAATTCTTAAAATAACGAGCTTTAAGAAGCATGTGAAGTAAAGAGTCGGGCGCCTCATATACAGACACTAGCATTGTTTTGCTAACATTGCTTGATTAAAAATCTTCAAATCTCTAAAGCCCATACCCCCCATAGTTTTTGGGAGACATAGCGATTCCCATTTGTGCCAATGCAATTTCCTTTCCGTGCCATTCGAACCCCACCAAAAACGGGCCAGTAAAGCATGTATCTCCTCAATTAGACCGTCTGGGATACGGAAGATACTCATCATATAGGTCAGTATCGCTTGAGCCACAACTTTAATCAGAACTTCTTTTCCAGGACGAGATAGAAGTTTTTCTTTCCACCCATTCAATTTTTTCCAAATCCTTTCTTTCAAACACGCAAAGACAACCTTCTTTGAGCGCCCAATAATAGTTGGTAGACCCAAATATTTCTCATGTTTATCCACTTCTCTAACACCAAGTTTATCAACAATCTCCTTTCGTCTCTCCACAGATACCTTCTTGCTAAAAGCAACTTTCGTCTTACTAAGATTAACATTTTGACCGGACGCTCTCTCATATAAACTGATGATATCAGCAACTTTAGAGCATTCCTGCAGATTAGCTTTTGCAAATAAAATACTATCATCCGCGAAAAAAAGATGAGATATACTCGGGGCATTCTTACAAATCTTCACTCCATGAATCGACTTTTCTGCTGCAGCCTTGGAGAGCAGCATAGAAAAAGCGTCGGCACACAGTAAAAATAAATAAGGAGAAATTGGGTCGCCTTGTCGTAGGCCCTACCGGGAATCACAGAACTAGACACTTGGTTGTTCAGCTTGAAAGAAAACGAGACACTCTGTAGGCAGCTCATTATTTTCTGAATCCATTGCATTGAGAAACCAAATTTCAACATAACATGTTCCAGAAAGCTCCACTCCATCCTATCATATGCCTTACTCATATCAAGTTTCAGAGCCACAGTACCATCCTACCTATCCCCCTTCCGTTTCATGTAATGGAAAATTTCAAAAGCTATGAGGGCATTGTCTGTAATCAAACGCTTTGGAACAAAAGCACTTTGATTAATAGAAATTAAATCCCCAAGACACTTTTTTAATTTATTTGCCATAGTTTTTGAAACAATTTTATATAGCACATTACACAAACTAATGGGACGGAACTCAGTCATATTTTTTGGGTCCGCACACTTAGGAATGAGCATAATACACGTTCGATTCGCCTCAGATAAATCAACTACCCCTCGCCACCATCTCTTCACAAAACATACAATATCCGGGCCAACAATATGCCAAAATTTCTGGAAAAATAAAGCATGCATACCATCGATACCTGGAGCTTTGTTAGGGTGCATCTGAAATAAAGCCGTTTGGATTTCCTCCCCACTCGGTTCTTCAATCAACTCTTTATTCATCTCCTCTGTCACCTTCGCCTCTATACCCACTGTCGCTTCATCGAAACCACTTGGATTACTCGTCGCAAATAAATTTTCGAAATACGACGAAATAATCTCCTCCAAATCCTCCTTCGAAGTCATCCAAACTCCGTCCTCGTTAAACAAACCCTTAAGTGTATTACGTTTTCGCCGCTGGCTTGCTTTATGGTGAAAGTACGAGGTGTTTTTATCTCCGTCACATAGTTCATTTGTTCGAGCCCTCAAATGCCAATAAGACTCTTTTAAGCGGTGAAGTTCGTCCAGCTCATTAGCAAGCTGCTGGCATTGGGCTATAAGCAGCCCGTCGGGTGGTCTCTCCTACAGGTTGTGAAGTTTTCGTTCAGCATCGATAATTCTCTTCTGCACATTCCCAAACGTAGTACGAGCCCAACTGCCCAGTGAACACGCCACCCCCGCCACCCGTGAATTTATATTATCCCCAACATGGTCCTTTCATGCTTTGTCCACTACCTTTTCACATTCAACATTAGATAGCCAGAGCGACTCGAAACGAAATAATTTGCCTTTCTTGTGACGAGTCTTATCCTTTCCAAACTTCAGCAGTATTCTAGCATGATCCGACTTATAAATAGGAAAATGTAGCACCTCCGAGTATGGGAACATAACACACCATGCATTATTTGCCATGTACCTATCCAATCGTTCCCGCACCACCGTCTCAACCGAATTGCCTCGTTGCCACGTGAAGATATTGCCCTTAAACCCCAAATCCATCATACCACAGTCATCCATCGCACCCCTAAAAGCATCCATCTGACGCTCCCCTCTAACAGCTCCTCCATATTTTTCATGTAACCCCGTAATCTCATTAAAGTCGCCAAACATTACGGTAGGAATATTAACATCACCACCTAAATGTCGCATCATGGCCCAGGTGTGATGTTTCTGTGACGTTTCCGCCCAGCCATATACCCCTAACGCCCGCCACACCACCATATCTTGTGCATCACAGACATCTGCCACAATATGATGAGTAGAAAAAGATCTAACGATAACATTGAGATCGTTCCACCAGAAACCCATTCCTCCCGACAAACCCACACTTCCAAAACACATACCATTATCAAAACCACATTTTCGTCTCACATTTTCTAAATTTTGTTTATCTACCTTCGTTTCCATAAGAAAAACTAAAGATGGCCTATCTCTCCAACACCAGTCACGGAGAGTATTAACTGTGCGAGGGTTGCCAAGCCCTTGACAGTTCCAACTCAAGAGTTTCATTGCTCTTCGCGGGGTTGGGGACTTCCAACCTCCGCTACTGTCAAAGAGCCATAACTCTCATCCATAATATCAACGACACCCAAATCAAATTCCCTACAAACTCTCTTTCCTAACCCATCCACCCGTTCATCAATAATATCTTCTTCAACACCGCGCTCCTTACGCTTTTCCCCTCGTGGCCCAATTCTCTCCACCATGGAGGCATCCAGCACCTTCTTTGACACCCTTCGAACCTTTTTTATTTTGTGTTGCTTCGTGGACAAGTCACGGCCCACGTTAAAGGCCAACTGAGGCTGCACAGATACACCCGCAAGAGTGCTCCTAGTAGGGTCTTCACCACCTGGGGGCCCCAACCATTCAGTAGCACCCCCATCATTAGCCTCCTTCACTCTCACGCTACTCTCCATCACCCCCTGCACCCCTCGCTGTTCATCCACATCCTCACATGTTACACCATTACCCACCAACTCCCTCGCACACTTTTGTCCACCAGCACCCTCACACCCATCATTTGCCCCCACTGCATCCTTATTGTCATGCACAACACACAGCCCATTCGTTTCCTCGTGCACACTATGAATAACATGAGGCGATGATGGCTCATAATGGGATTTACACACAAACAACTTCTTCTGCCCCTTCAATATCGACGCTTTTTCTGCCAAATATTGAGTACGTCCCTTTCTCGGGGATGCCTTCAGCCATAATCCCCATCCCAATTCCTTCTCTCCCTCGCCCTCCGTCTCCACCTGACAGTCTTTTTCATGATGCCCCATCCGTCCACATAAAAAGCAAAAGAAAGGGAGTCTTTCATATTTAAATTCGATTGTCACAATATTATTATTTTTTGATTTTATTTTCTGGAACCTACGTAGCGGTTTACTAACATCCATCAACAACCGCACACGGCAAAATTTTTCCAACCCTAATTCATCATTTTCGACCTCCAGCACAACCCCCATGGATGAAGCAATGGCTTTAATATCCTCATTTGATCGACAATTAAAAGGCAGGTTATGTATACGTACCCAAAAAGGCGAAAACGAAAGAGAAACATCGGCCGGTTGCTCATTGCCCGTAATTTCATTCAATACCAGAAGATGTTGGTCGAAACACCAGGGACATCCCGCCAAAACCTTTTCTTTGTCACGCCAATGGAAGAATTGAAACACAAACAGATTAGTTTCGATGGCTTTAATAATGACCTTCTGCTGTACTCCCCATGATTGGGTTATCGTTTGTTTAAAAGCTTCAACATTAAAAGTCCTATTCGTCATCAATTTCCCCACCAATCGCAACGATAATTTATCATCCATCTCAGCAGGAACATCAGTCCCAAGATCAATGATTGAGTTTTCATCATCAGTAATTTGGAGTCTCGTACAACGATCAATTAATTCCTCCGCCATAAATCGCGAAGAAAACCCTAAAAAGGGGGCCACGTTCCTTTTTCGCAAGGGAGAGAAAAGTTGCCTATCTTTCAAGGGAGGGTTTTCGTATAACTTTAAATCAACGAGTTAATTTTAATTTTAAAAATAAAAAGTTTAATTGCTCCAAAAAGCGTATACCCTAAGCTGAAAACCCCACAAATAACTTAATAGAAGCCCCAATTGTGATTACTTGAGTGTTGAGTCTTTTCCTCTTTGGCCTTTTCCCAATTTCATTCAATTCTTCATTCAACCGCGCTTTCCTTTCGTTTCCTTCTTCCTTTCCTAATTTCCTTCTCTCACCATTTAAACACAGAACAAGGAGATAGAATGAGAGGAGATGTTTGAGAAATTAATGTGAAAAGTGAGAAACATGGAGTTTTTCTCCTTTCGAGTTCATCTATTTTCTCTCATACTTTTTCTCTCTACATTCTACTGCTTCAGCTTCGACTCTTCAATCCACAGTATGTTCTCTTCCTTTATCACTATCAGTCTATCACCCTCATTTCGCCAGTTTTCCGTAATTCGAAACCAATTTTGAAAATGGAGTTTTGGGGTTTTTCTGGGTTCTCTCTTGATTTCTGGGTCACTTTTTTTAATGTCAAATTTGGTGTTTGAATGTAAAGAACAAACGAATTTAATATTTTTCTATGAAATTTGATGTTTAAATATAAAGAGCAAACGAATTTAATCTTTTGATTTCTGGGTCCTTTCGTTTTGTGTGAAATTTGGTGTTTGAATATGAAGAACGAACGAGTTTCATCTTTTGATTTCTGGGTCTCTTATTTTTTTTGTGAAATTGGAGAACAAACGAATTTAATCTTTTGATTTATGGGTCAGTTCTTTCTGTTCAATTTTTCCTGATAAAGTTGCAAGTTTTATGTTTGATACTAGAGTTAAATGTCTTATTTCGAATTTGGTTGTTTTTTTTAGCTGATTGGGACAATTTGTTACTGAGTGGGTGAAATCTACCATTGTTTTTTTGCATGCTATTAATTCAGTAATAAGTAATTAGTTCTGCTCTAACTCCCAAACAATATTTCACATGAGACTAATTTTTGGTTGTGATTGGAACTTACTAACTCTAGAAATATTTTAGAAAAGTGCAAGTATTGAGTCATGACATGAGAATAGCATTTGAAGTTTGTCTTTAAGGAAAACATGGGAATTTTTTGTTAGGTTTTTCTATGTTATACCATTGTCTATCTTCGAATTCCATGTTGTATCGTAACCTTTTTTTAAAAAATTCTACCAATTTACTCAATCTTACCTTTTTAATGCACAGTGCCCTTGTTGTTAACTAGGCATCATTAATTTCATATAGTGTCTGTAATCTAGTGGAACTAATCTAACTTATACATTTTTTAGCTGTTGGAGGGAATATAATTAAGTTAGATTAGTTCCACTAGAATGCAAACAATAAATGAAGTTAATGACATATAATTAACAGGGGCATTGTGCATCAAAATTCAAAAAAGATAAGTTTGAATGTACTATGTGAAATTTTGAACAGGTTGCTTGGGTACAATGTAGTTATTAAAGAAAGACAAGAGTATAATATAGAAAATCCCACAGTTCTACTCCATGATACAAGGATTTAAATTTATTGTAGAAGTGACATAATTCGACTATAAAGTCAAATGTCGTCTACTGTTTTGGAACTAAGGGAAAATTAATGGGTCTATGGAATACTTCCTCAGTTTTGAATAAGTGACACAAAGAGAATGTGGGGGGAAATATCAAGGAGCCAAGAGAGAGAAAGTTGGGACCTCTTATTTAACCAATCAAATTTGAGTATTTGATAAAGTAAGTAGGTGAAACAATTAAATGATGGCAAAGATGTAATAGATCAGAAGTATTTTTTTACTACTTTGAGCTATGTGTCACTTGTTGTGACATTTTCCTAAAAGAAAAACGTGTCACTTATCAAAAAACAGCGGAAGAATTTATCCATTCTGAAAGCGAAAATGAAATGTTGGCTATTAGTCAAAGAAGTCTCTCATTTAAGAACGTGAGTTGGTCTCGTTGTCATTAGAAAACTTGTCCTATCTGGTATTGATTACTGTTGTTGTGATACCATCTCTCTTAGTACTTTGGCAAATCCTAATTTAATCTGGATGCTGTTATTGTATTCTGGAATCTGTTAGAAAGCTCTTTATGATCCTTTTGGTTTACTTGCCACTGCTGTTCCTTTTACAACATGAAGCAGGAGCCTTAATGTTATGCAATCCTGCTTGAAGAGTTCAATGTATTTCCTTATTAATTATTGTAACTGCATATGGTTAGTTTGCTTGAATTTCGTGTAAATTTGACTATCCCTGGTTCTTATTATATTGCCTTGCAGCTATCAACTTGGAAAATCCACAGCTCACTGTGAAACCTGTGCGCTTGCAGGGCTATACACCCAAAGACTATAAAGATGCATTGTCATGTGAGCGTGTTCATGTCGTTCCTCGCTCGAGACTCAAACTTGAGAGCTATTCAAGCTCAATCCGTCTTACAGTGGCACCTTCTGTAGTCATTCCTGAGAGGTTACACAACAGAATCCAAATCTGCCTACATATGTAAGTAGATAACTTTCTGCTTTGTTTCCTCTAATGTGTTTTCCGCATGATTTTTTTGCTAAATTATAGTGGGTATGGATGTTTAATAATTTATGACTCCTGTAGCCAACCCTAGCTATTGGAATCAAGGCTTTGACATTGTTTTATTGCTGTTGCAGGAATGCTTCAATTGGAATTTGTCAGTGTGAAAAGGATGCATGGAAATCCGTCCACAAGGGGATATGGGGCTCTATGATTTCTCCATACGAAGACAAGTACATTGACGTGAAGTATATTGGTGATGTATCGGGTTCTGTCACAGTCTCAGTTGAAGAAGGTTGAGCACTCTATTTTTGCTAATGTGTTTCTTACTTTCTTTAATGGGTATTTTTTCCTTCCCTTTTTAGATATTAATTAATTTTGGATGTGTTTGCAGAATTTCAACGTTGGCGTCTCATCTGTCTTGGATTTGGAATCATTCTATTACTTGTTGCACCAATTGTTAGCAGTTGGGTGCCTTTCTATTATAGCAGTACAATGGCTATTGGGATACTACTTGTTGTCATAATCCTTCTTTTCCAGGTATGGAGATTATCAGTCTGTCTAGTTAGTTTGCTTTCCTTCTGGCTTCTTCCCTGAGGTTCTTCCCATTGAACTGCACTTCTGCGCTTAGATACTTGAACTCTGCATTTGCATGTTTGCTTCTCTTTTGCGTACTTTCTGCATATGAATTATAGAGAACACTTTAATATTTGAAGATTTTTCATGTCAGAAGGCTCATCACCCAATGTTGTTTTGCCTGATGGTGTAATTAGTCTCTAATTTTATTTGTTAGAATTGTATATAGGTAACTGTTTTGATCTTTCCCTAAAAAAAACCTAGTTTTGATCATAAGCTATGTATCTTACAGCCAAAACAAGGAGTATATATTTTCTCTATGTGAACCAGGTTTTCGTAACCAAAAAGCAAGCATAGGAGGCTGTTCAATCTATACTTACATTATTGAAAGCGTTGGTGATGCATGATACACGCCCTCGGCCCTCCCATTCTATGGAAAAATTTGAACAAGCCACCTCTAACTTGAAAGGGAATAACTTATCCACTATCGCTTTACAATTTTACAGCTCTTCTTCTGAAGTCAAATGACAAGAAATCTACCATATAATGCAGTGGAAGAAAAGCAAATCCATCTTGGCTATACCTCCATGTCTTCCCCCTTTTAATGTTCTTCTATAACCCCATCACTGATAAATACTTCCTCCTCTTTTTAGTTAATTTATGCTCTCAACACAGCGTCACCAATATCTTTAACTATCTATTAGTAAAACTGTAAAAGTTATAAGAATATGATATTTAAGAAATAAGCATTTGAGACAAATCCAACATCCCTTCCTATAGTGACATTTAGCAACTTTCACACCCTCCAGCGCACAACTTATACATTTAATTCTTCAACTATCAATTACTAAAAGTTAGAGGAATCTGATATTGAAGATATACAATGAGACAAATCCAACATCTCATACAAAAACATTTCTTGTTATATATTATTAGTAAATCCAGTAAAGTTAGTATATGAATAGTGCACATTCAAACAACTGAAATACAAACCGAAGAAGTAATATTCATGGAATTAACTCAATCACTAATTGTCTAGATTTTGTAACTAAAATTCACCACCCTCCAAATTAGCCCCTTAATCTAAGAATCATGACTAATTTTTGAAGAGGATAGTGTTGTAGTATTTAATTTCTTCTGTCTGCATAAAGATTTTCCATTTCGGTTTCTTTTTCTTAATTTTTTATTGTTATGTGGAACAATTGCTATCATTCTGCTTTGAACTTGAAGAACTATATTTTAAATAGTTTGAAATCTGGTTTGCTGTTTTCCAATGTATTCGGTTAATTGCTACTTTCTAAGTGTGTTTAGTTTGATTGAGCAATATTATTGAATGTATATAGTATGCAATGACCTGAGACATTTCCAAGGGTAATAAGTAGCTCATTAGGTTGTGAGTTGTGACACCTAAGAGAATAATGGACCAATGTTTTCTAGTTCTAGTCCTTCTTTAAACCGATTCCATGATTGAAGGTTCTGTGTCTACCTTAATACCTTCACTAACCATCTTTTGCTATTTGATTCATCTTAAATCTATACGCGTGGTGTGCAGGGGATGAAATTATTGCCTACTGGCCGCAAAAATTTCTTTTATCTGACCATCTACGGATCTATTGTAAGTACTTCTACCATCCCTCTCTTATTTTTTGAAGTGTAATCCTTAAATTACAACTTATACCTTTTTTCTGTTTTCTACTTACCAGCTAGGAGCAGGGTCGTTTCTTTTGCATCAGTTTTCAATTCTTGTAAATTCTATTCTTGTCAATTTTGGCTTGGGCGAAGAGATGCACAATCCGGTAAGTTGATTTCTTGTCATTTATCAAATATTGATAATTTCTTGAAGCAAGGTTGGATCTGTAACAAGTTGATTTCTTTTAACCGATTCCATGATTGAAGCAAGTTGATTTCTTCTCATTTATCAAATGTGCCTTGTCTATTGGACAAAACGTTGCCTTGTCCTTGTGGTATCTGTAACAGTGTATAATACTCTCTCCATCTTTTAAATGGTTGCCAATTTCCCTTTTTGGACCTTCTAAAATATTTTTCATGTTTTTAGTAATTATATGGTAAAACATTTTAATATGTCATAAAAATAAATGGTTAGTTCTATCATTAGTTAATGGTTTAAAGTAGAAGATACAGTTGGAAACATCAAACTACGTGATGTACCCTTGATTTACCATTCTTTAATAATGCAAATATTAGTGGATAGAGGGTATTAGTAGTACAGTCATAAATTTAAAGCTATACAACTGCTACTGTAACATCCTAGTTTTGAATTATAGTATTAGTGAGAAAATTCATTGTGAAGCAGACTTGACGAATCATAGATTCGATAACAAATTGGAAAAAAATTGACAGTTTGTACATTTTGCAAAGACATGCTGTATGTCCATATTCTTCACATCGGGTTTCCTTTATTGTTGAAAAAGAATTACTAATCTTACGAAATATTACCTATCTCTGTCTCTTACACTATTATATATGTAAAGATAATGTATCAGTCCTTATTCCAATCCAATATTTTACCAACCTTGCCAGATGGGGGAAAACCCGATTAGTCTTGAATGCCATGCTAAAAACACAGAGGAGATGTCATATAAGCACACTTTAGCTTAGCGATCTCAAATTGGAGATCTTTTTTTTGTTAGTTGAGAATATTTGGAGATTGTTGAAGATTTATGCTTACATTTGAGATCGGTTTTCATACAACTTATTGAAGTCTTCATTTATCTGCAAGGAGCAAATAATAGTATGTCTTTGCATATGTTAGTGATAGATGCTTCCCTTTATACTCCTTCCGTTTCTTTTTAATTTACACACTTTTCTTTTTGGTACATTTCATTTTAATCAACAAATTGTTGCCTTTTCTATTTATGCTAACATGTCCCATTTATTTTCTCCTATTTTTCCAACCATGTGGTCCACTTTTTGATATAATGACCCACCTTAAATTTCTCTCTCCTCTTTTTTAGTTTCTCTGTCACTTTTCAGTTTCTCTCTCATACTTTTGGACTTCCTCCTTGGTTCTCCACCAAAATGAAGTGAGTAAACTAAAAAGAAAATGAGGCAGTAGCTATTAGTTTTCATTCTATGTTTTATCCAGGGTTATCTTGTTCCTGCTTTAAAGTGCTGTTAACATGTTGTTCCAAAACCTCAATGGCCGTTTGGTGGGCGGTAGTAAATAGAGGTAAATCCTAATGATAAAATTGTAAAGGTCTCCTGCTCATGGTTATGGAACTCCCTCTCCAAACAGATGTTTCTCTTCACTAATTTCCATTATCACACAATAGTGAATGCTGCCTCTAAAGAGGTCAAACTGTCATCTATTATGGAGATGTGACTTTCTGTACAAATTACCTATAAATTCATTGTCCAAAATTATAACCACCATTTATTGTTCCTTATCAGATGGGGTGTTATTGTGTTAATGCCCTGATTTTATTATACAAACTGATGGTTGGTTTTTGTTTGAGTGTGTTGTAAAATTCTTCACTCTTACTATTCATGTTGCTTGAGTCAGATGATTTTTGCAATGAACTTGTACGTATCTCTTTGAATTGAACCAAGTACATGTGCAAACTCTTTTGTTGTAGGTTTCCATTTTTCTACTAGTCGGCATTGTTCTTGCGGGTGCTGCATTGGGTTACTGGATCGTGCGAAGATTTGTAATTTCAGATGACGGCAGTGTTGATGTTGGAATTGCTCAATTTGTGAAATGGGCAATGCGAATAATTGCAAGTACATTTATTCTCCAGGTAACCTATATTTTCATCACAATCATTTCGATTATATGATATTGTAAGAAAGTATTGTTTGCCATGTAGGATTAATCTTACCTGGCCTTATTTGGGTGCACATGCACACACACACAAAATAACACTTAAGAATGTAGATGTTAAAAAGTTGGCTTTAATTAAGTAAAAAATTGTAGTCAGTAGGAACCGGGGAAGAAAAACTCTAGCCGTTTCATTTTAGAACGACCGCTTTGTAACAGATATCAGAGAGGCCGTTCCGCAAAATCCCATTAGAGAACGATGCATTGAAATTTACACCAAACTTAACCGTTATGCCATTACGTAACGGGTTCACGGCTTTCTAAAACATTTACAGTAATATAATGGCCGTTATTTATCAGATGGCCAGATGGCCAGATGGCCAGATGGGAAGAAGCCGGCAGATGAAAGACAAGCAAGATGCCAATTTCTGGAATGAATATTAAAAAAAACATTTTCTATTTAAATAAAATCTTACGTAGGATTTAGGACTCAAATTCGAGCAAAACCCCTCAATAAGTTTAATTAAATTACTTCGAATTGTACCCTAAAATGAAAACCCTAATTCTGAATAAACCCTAATATGTGTGTGGGAGGCAATTGAGGGCCATGCTTCACCTTTTACGGCAAAAGATGTCGGTGAGATATCTCCGGCTTCTTATGGCGCCATGATTTCCAGTGAACAGCTGCTGTTGTTTGAGGTTAGTTCTCATTTGCTCTTTCTTTTTAGCTCTCTCTCCTACTATCTAATCTTCTTTTTTCTTTCTCTCTTTATTTTTCTTTCCTTTTTCTTAACCTGTCACTCACGTACACCTGTGAGATGCCTTATTTTTAGTTAAATCAATACTTCTTATCTCTTCCTCTCTCTTCGGTTTTCTTCCCCGTTTCTTTTTTATTTCTACAATGTCAATGATATTATTTAATTGCTCTTTTTTTCCCCTTTCTCTGTTTTGAGCACTTTCATTTTATACTTATAAACAAGGTTTTGTATCGAATTATATTTCTAACTATCATTAAAAGCTAGGTAGCACAGATACAGGAACGGATACGGATACGGATATGGGTGCGGGGACGGAAAATGGCAAAATCAAAATTTCCGATAACGGGTACGGCTTGGATTTGGCAAAAAAAACAAAATAAAAATAAAATTGATAAATTAATACTCATATATAAGTCACTACCATAAATAAAATACAGCTTTTCCTTTTTGAGGTGAATGAACATTTTTATTAATGTTGAATCAAAATTCAGAAAACAAGAAACACATTATACAATTTTTCTTTAGTTAAAAGTGAGCTCAAATGTTTTACGAGTAATAATCAAAAATTTAAAAGAAAGGGAGGAATTAATGAATTGAGGACAGCTCTATATTAACTTTAGATGTGAAAGTGTGAATGATATGTTATGATATGTCTCTCCTCTTCTCCTACTCTCTCATATGAAGTATTTAAATATTATATTTATAATATAAGTACAACAATCACTTTTGACAGTCATGACAGAAACTAAAAAGCAAGGCAAAGTTAGCAAAATATGTTAGACATATTGACCGTCATGACAGAAACTAAAAAGCAAAAGAGTAGAGAGAGAAATTAGAAATCAGAATAGTGAAAACAAAGGTCAAGAAGGGGGAAAAGAAGCAGGGGCTGAAGGTTTCTAATGGCAGAAAAAGAGAAGAAAAAATTGAAGGGAGAAGAATGAAGGTGAAGAAGATGAAAATGAAATGCTTGGGGACGTCTCATAGCTTCTAAACCCGTCCACAAGACGTCTTCAGTTTACACCCAACCCATATGAGCCCGGAGTCCCCGCCAGCCCGGGTTCGTTTCGGGGATGTTTTTGGGGCGTACCCGTCTCGTCCCTGACGTGTCCCCGTCCCTGGGATTCGGTCCAAAGAAGGCGTACCCGTGCTTCACAAATTAAAAGTATATCAAATTGTATTTATAACAGTTTTGGATATAATATGGTGTAAAAAGTAAAATAAAGGTAAAACTGGCTTAAAATGCCAATTTTGTGGGTTTTTTTTAAAAAATTCACGCCGCAATGTCCTCGAAACGTTCTATTTCCCCGTTACCAGGCATTCTCGCGACAACGTGACCGTTACTGTGAATGCGACCCTGACCGCTTTTTTTCCTAGTAGGAACATAACAATCTGAAGTGGAAAATATTGCACTTAGTGCTAGTGCCACCCATATATTCATCTTATGTGTTCAACAATGTAGCTTCTATAGGAATATACATTCCGTTACTCGTATATGGAAAGAAAATTTACAAAAAATAATAATCAGTTTTTGCCTATGTGTGCAATATAATACAATGCACAAGAACTTGCTCTGAAAAAGCACCCAAATGTACATTACTGTTGCAGACTAATACAATGGTTGTCACCACACTAAATGACTAAAGTATTAAAATACTCCCTTTGTTCTCAAAATAGTTGTTCCACATGAAAATGACACACCTTTAAGAATCATGTATGATGCATGGATTACTTTTTGAACCAAGATATAATTGTACCATATACTTACACCTTGCACTCCTCATCCATCCACCATCTCAACACTTCTCAGTTACTAGGCCCACCACCAAGATAACCAACCAACCCCCTCCCCCCCCTCCCAAGCCAGATTTTGGTCCTTCTTATCCAGCTATGGATTTCCCTTCCCATTTCCAGCCCCCCTTTCTTTTTTTTGGAATTTTTGGCAACCCGTCCCCCCTTCCCATATCTCCTGTGGTCCTTATCTGAACCGAACCTTACTCCCTTGGACTTGCTCTAGTTCTGATTCTGATGTGCACGGGTTCCACTTCTCTCCCTCTCCCTTTTTCCCTTCCCTCTGAACAATGGCAGAACCCATAGTAGCAGGAGGTAATGGCGTAGAAATTCCCGAAGAACTCAAGCATAGGTACACAAAGATATTGGTGTACAATGCTACTCTGGATGACTCCAATTCTTTTTTCCCCATGGGACCATCCTATATCCAGCCGGTCTGTTGGACCATTTCCTTCCATACAATGAAAAGAGAAGATTGAATGATAAAATCTGATGAAGAAACCAGTCAAGGTATTGGCCTTACTTATAGGTTGCCTTTGATGGCTGTGGATTGTTGCTAGTGGTATTGATATATGAATATAGTATGGCTTTGCTTAGAAGTGAGAAAGAGCTGGTCAACTTTCAACTTTTAATTGATAATGGCGCAACTTTTATGATATTAGTTTAAGCATATTTTCCATTTATGATTGTTCTTCTAATATAAGAACTTTATTTCAAATGCAGGGCACTCCTGATACTTTGTTCGCATGGGCAACAGTGGTACTGTGTTGGTTGATATGTTTGTTAGTCTCTTCTTTGAAGTGGCCGAATTCTGGGTATGTTTTCATAATACGTTCAAACTACTTTATTGTTGGCACTAATAGTAAAGTATTCTTTGGGTGTCTTACGTACCTAATTACATGTGGGACACAAGACTGTTTTATCTGAGAAATATACTGTTGACAGAGGATGTACCCAAGCAATATGCTTGGTTTTTTCAAGTCAATAATATGATAATATAACTCTATTTTTCAATACAAGCATTTCAGATTGGGCATTAATTAACAAAAATCTAAGTTTCAATGCATATAATTCCCAACAAGACCCTGCTAACATCACTAATCCACTCATTTATTTAAAATTTAAATGTGTTTTGGGGAAGACCAGCTTAGCAGTTTTCACATCAGTCTTAATATATAGATGGTTAGTTAGGAATGGTCATGGTCATATGTTGTGCAGTAAAGAAAAGTTGTTTCATTGAGGTTTGAAAACATTTTGAGGGCATTTGTGCACTGAACAACTCTTGAAAGATGACTCTATTGCCATTCAGATGTAACGATGTATTGCTATTAGGATAGATAAGGGATTGTTCGCCTCACCATATTTTTGCTTAACGTATTTTTTTTTTTTTTTGAACTTTTCTCTTTTTTTTTTTTCTGAACTTTTCTTATATTTCCTTCACTTTCCTTGACCTTTTCTTATTTATTCTTTTCTTACTTTTTCTGAATGGACATATCTTATTTTTTTTCTTCTGAAAATAAGCAAAAATAAGATGAAGAAAATAGACCGGAAATAACAACAAATGACTTGTGTGAACCTTTAAACAATAAGCTTGGGGTTTTGCTGAGTGAGATGCCTTGTAAATTTTAATTGAGTGCTTATTCAAATTATGGTCCTCATTGCATATCGGAGAGATGTCTGGCATGCATGGAATCAATGCAGCATTTTCATCTCTCTTTGGACTTCCATAGCACCATTCATGTGAGTTCACGTCAGGTTTTGCTTCTATCTAATAGGAAAAATTCAGCTCCTGCTTTAAATTTACTTTTTTGATTCGAGCAACAAAGTTAACTGGTTATGCTTTTGAAAAAGGGTGGAAAAAGTTGTCTTGAATGCGTCTCTACGGGACCTTTTTGAAAGGGGAAGGGGGGAAGTTGTCTTGAATGTGTCTCTATGGGGTCTGATCTTAAAGCATGAAGCTGGAATTGCCAGTAGTGCAACGACCAAAACATTCACCATACAGTGGGCATCTTGTCAGCAACTGGTCTTGGATGTACGGATTTATGCAGCCGTTACCTTTAACTAGTGTAGACTAGTGGAGAGATTATCTCAGGAGATCGTGGCTAAGCATTTAACTGTAATGGAATGTGGGCACTGGGCACAATTGCTAAATCTTATAAACAAATTCCAATGGTCCTCCTCTAGACTCTTATCTTCTTTCAGTTAGGGGTTTTAAGGCTTTAGTCCATATTGCTTCTATTACTTCTTTTGTTCCTTAAAACGAGTGGCCGCTGTTCTTTTTTATTTTGTATCAGAATCTTGCCGTAGTATTCTTTTTCTAGAAAAAGATCTCTTACTATATACTAGGAAATTAACGATCACTTTTGATACCAAAAAAGAGGGCCACTCTGAGAGCGATAAAGGGAGTATAGTTTAGCAGTGTGTTTTATTGGATGGCTTATATTTTGTGTTTGTTGAATCGTTCTTCCATAATGCATATCCTTCAGTAACCTATTAATCTATTTACAGGGATAGGAATCCTCATTGGAGAAAGGCTGCAAAGGTGGCTAATAAGCATAACCGCGCTGAATTTCTTAGGAGGTCTCCGAATAATAGTCCTCAAGGATGGAAAGTATTGAAGTCTCCTAATAGTGCACCTAATTGGTGGAGCTCTCCTGTTAGAGGTAAAAATTGTCATGATCTCATAGTCTTGTAATATGATTATATGACTACCTTTTATTTGGTTTCTATGATGTGAGATCTGTTGCATTACAATTAGAAATTATTTTGAATATTTTATTTCTTCTTCCGTTTTTCTTCTTATGCGATGGACTTCTGCAGGCACTGGTTTGGCACCACCTTCCATAAATAAGAAGATGAATGCTCAAAAGCATTACTATTCAAGCTTCCACAATGTGCCTAAGCGAAAGATGTCGAAAAAGGAGTGGGAAGACTTTACACAGGAATCAACTCGTCAAGCTATGGTCGAATTGACCTCTAGTCCAGAATTCAGTGAGTGGGTAATTGAAAATGCAGATCGGATACAACTTCGTGATGATGACAGCTCAGATGAAACACTTGGAAGTGGTTCTGATTCCACAGATGAGACTGTTGTTGACAATGTTCCGCGGATGGGTTTGTTCAAGTGGTAGTTATCTGTTCATGACTTTAGAGCTGTACAGCCTAGGAAGTTTAGAATACATTAGTCAGTCTCAGAGACTTGCTCAGTGCGATTTGTAGGTTAGGACTTAGGAGTAGAGATGCGATGCACTTGGCTTTTGTAATTTATTTCAAGTTTTCTGAAATTTTAGAACTCTTGCACTTTGAGCATGTGATCGTACATAAAGCTTACCTTTTAAAATTATAGATGTAATTTTAAAAGTTATCTTAACAGGATTTACAAGCTAATATTTTGGTCCATTGTTTCAGTTTGTGGACATTGTGAATCTTGAGATTTTATAATAGATTTTACTATTTAACGTCTGTATTTACTACAAATCTTCTATATTTTTTCTCATACATCTCTAAGTTACTCCCTACATAAACCTCACTCTTACTCCACCTCACTCCTTCAACCCAACTACCAACCTTCAACACAACCACCACCATCACTGCAACAGCCACCACTACCGTGACAACCACCATCGCAAGGACACATAGAGGTTACAAGCTCCACCACGACCTGCCATGATGCAAACTCCCACTACCTCCACTACCATTGTGTTCAACACCCCTGCCACCACTAAAACCACCGAGTTGACCAAATTTGAGGAGCATGGGCCTAAGAAAGAATTTGCCGAAAAAATTGCCACCCCCACCTAGAAACGTTTTTTTTCTGTTTCTTCCACCAAGAAATTAAACGTTTTTTTTTCTTTTGAGGAGGAAATGAACAAGATCTTCGCTTTCTCGGTGGATGAAACGAAAAATTGTTTCGGTTCACAAAATCAATAGATTTTTCGCTTCCTCAATCGAGGAAACCAAGGTCTTGTTCGTTTCCTCCGCGGAGGAAACGAAGAAAACGTTCATTTTCGTGAGCCGGAGGCGATTGTGTGTGTGTGTGTGTGTGTTTATTATACTTATTTTAGTGAATTTGAATTATAATGACGTTCAATATTGAATAATTACGAATAATATTAGCATGTAAATATTGATAAATTGTTTTAATTGTCATAAATTATTTTAATTTGTTTGAGCACGTTAATAGCATATTAAAGTTAGTGTTTAGTGATATTAGCATATTAATGTTAGTGTTTAGTAATATTAGCATATAAGCATGTTAAGTTAATGTAACATGCAACATAATAACAAATCACTAGTAATTAGCATGTTATATCATTATGAACAAGCATGTTAATATGTTATTATAATATTTAACGGTTTTTTCACCATATACCCCTGACATATTTTTTTTGCACCGTATACCCTTTCAACTTTCCAAATTCATCATGTACCCCTCACATTTCGAAAAATACTTCAACCTACCCTTTTGACTAACGGTGTTAGACTTCCGTTAGTCATTATGCTCTAATCCCCCCTAACCCTAATTAATTAACCTAACCCTAACCCTAACCCTAACCCTAACCACCCCCTTCCCCCACTCCTTACCCTAGCCACTCACTGCCCCACCACCGAGCCCCCCTCCACCCTCCACCGCCGCCCCTACCCTTTCTTACCAGTCGCGCCGGCCCCCCTCCCCTTCCCCGCCAGTTGCGCCGCCCCCTCCCCTCCCCTTCCCGCCAGTCGCATAGCCCCTCTCCACCACCCAGAATCCCACTCCCCCGCATCCCCGCAGCCGCCTCCCTCCTCCCCCTCTCCGAAGCTCCGATCCGCAGCCTCCCACGCATCCCCGTAGTCCCTTCCCCCTCCCACACATCCCCGTAGCCCCCCCACGCATCCCCGCAGCCCCTTCCCCCTCCCATGCATCCCGCATCCCCCTCCCACGCATCTGAATTTTCTAACCCAGAAATTCCGTACCCAGAATTTCGAACCCAGAATTTTAAAGAACCCAGATTTGAAGAACCTAGATTTAAAGAACCCAGATATGAAGAACCCAAAATTTTGAACCGATGGGGGCTGCGGGATGCATGGGAGGGGGAAGGGGAGGGGGGATGCGCGACGACGAGAGAAGGAAGGGGGCTGCGGGGAGGTGGAGGGGGGCGGGGTTGCAGGGGAGTGGGGAGGAGGGTTGTCGAGGAGTGGGGAGGGGGGCTTCGGGGGTGGTGAGGAGGGTGGGGGTGGGGTGGGGGTGGGAGTGGGGGATGGGTTTAGGGTTAGGGTATTAGGGATAGAGTATTAGGGTTAGGGTTAGGGTTAGAGTTAGGGTTAGGTTTAGGGTTAGATTTAGATTAGTTAAGTAGGATTAGAGGGTGATTAGGGGTTAATATCTAACGGAGTTTAACGCCATTAGTCATTAAGGGTAACTGGATGTATTTTTTCAAAAGTGAGGGGTATATGGTGAATTTCAAAAGTCAAAAGGGTATATGGTGCAAAAAAAAATTTGTCAGGGGAATATGGTGAAAAAACCGAATACTTAATGATATTAGCATGTTATAATTCGTAATTGTAATCACTAATGATAGGGGGTCATGTAATAATTCGTAATTAGTGATTATTGCATGTTAATGGTGATAAATTATTTTATAATACATGATGAATTGTTATGCAACAATTTAGTGATTAACATTGATTACTTCGAATTATTAGTAATTACAAGATAATAGCGACGAAGGTGCATGGATATTGAATTGAATAGTTTAAATTGATTTAAAAAATCACTAATTAACATAATTGATAATTAGGCTTAATCGAGGGTTTAGGCAACTGCAATGTTGGTCTTAAGGGATCTGGGCCACGACACACTCGATCTCGTGGTGTCGATGCATCGACTATGAGGGCGAAGGCAGAACATCGGGCTAGGCCGACTCCTATTCGTTGGATGCGCCTCATAGTCCGGGTTGAGATGAGGTGGGTGAAGCCACCTCCCTTGTCATTAGAGGTGGGAGTTTTGTTGTGGAATTGTAGGGTTCCGGGCTTAGTCGAAGCAGAGCAAGAGCAAAGCTGCTAGTGATACCTCCTGGTTAGTTATCAGCTATATGCTTGGGGGGCCTCTTGACAGTAGAATGATTCCTAGTTGGTGAGGTCGCGGTGGCACTTTTATTTACGATGATCCGACGGTTGCTCGAGAGGTTATTAGGTATCAGAATCGTTCGGGTGTGTTTCCTACTTTGTAGAGTTGGAGGAGCCATCAAGCGTCTGATCTTGCCCATCTGGCGTATATTATGTTGGCGTACCTTGACATGGCAGTGATTTCAGCGTTTGTATAGAGGTGATAATGGGCCGGGCCGCGGCAAAAAAAATATGCCCATTGGCCGGGTCGGGCCTAAATTCGGGCCGAATTTTATGCCCAAAACATGCTATTTCGCGCCTAAATTAGCGGGCTTTTGCGGGCCAAAAATGGGCCGGGCCAAAAAATAGACTAAAAAGTCATTTTTGGCTTGCCCAAAGCCAAAAAAAATCGGGACAGGCCGAGCCAAAAAATCTGCCCAAAACCCGGCTCAAAAACGGGTCGGGCCAAAATGATCACCTCTACGTTTGTAGAACGTTGGCAACACGACACGGACACATATCACTTACCTTTCGGAGAGATGACGATCATGTTGCATGATGTTTGGCAGATTATACGAGTTCCTATTGAGGGTCGCACAATTAGTGGTGTTTTGCCATATAGTGATTTGTATGTTCGATATGAGGAGTTCCTCCAGGTTACTCATGAGGAGCTATTTCAGCAAAACATACCTATTTGGAAGCACATCGCCATTTGTTTTGAGGAGATTTTTTAAACAGATGCCAGCCGCCGCCTCATCCCATTGATGTAAAACTTCGCGCTAATCTGCTCCTAACACCTGGATGTATGATGTTTATGGATAAGAGTACCGAATCTTAGCGGTGAACACATTGTCGAGTTAGATGACCTTTATTATATATATAGGTACTCATGGGGTTTGTGGCTTTGGCGTATCTGTATTTTCAGCTTGGGGTGGTGAGTAGGCTCGTGCACTTATATTGTTGGCTACGTTTATAGTATTGGATATACAAGCACTTCCCTTATTTTCGGTCTCAGACAGATGATTTAGCGTACACTGCTCATGAAGCCCAAGCCAGAAAGTGGGATTATCTTATTGTTAGTAAGGAATTTGTTCGATCGGAGTGGATGCGTAGACGCTTTGAGACACTTGAAGCTGCAGAGATATGCAAATTACTTACTAATAATTGTAGTTATATATTAGTAGTACATTAAACTAAGCCAACTATTACATTTCTCCTATTTTCCAGTCGTTTGGATGCCATATGGGGGTGATCTGGCTAGAAAGGTTCCGAGGATGATGTATGTCGGTTGCATACTTTATCAAGATATTGTTGAGCCGTATAACCTAAAATGTAGAACGTGTACTACAACAGTTGGGTTATGTTCTGGTTATTCCTTCTTTGATTTCGAGTCCAAGTTTGCATACAGACCGATACACTAGAAGAAGTATGAGCTTAATTTCCCGGTAGTAGCAACAAAGTTATCATGGTAGCGGTTCACGCCATATTCGAAGGGGTCTCAATGTTTCAGCGTTAGGACAACTCTGTTGCTTAGGACATTGTTCATCGGACTATATGGACTGGTATACCACGCATTGTCATTCTTTGCTTGTCGCTGATGAGACCACGACTGGTCCGACCCGACTAGACACTACAAACACACACTATGTATGCATTTCGTATTATGTTTAGCATTAGGTTGTTAATTATTGTTAACTAACATAACTAAGTTAGTACATCATATATTGTAGGGAATAGCCCGGGTGTTTCAATCGATGAGAGTCTTGATGGAGGATCGGCATAATGACCAGCGACTAAATACTGCTATTTCATATGAGATGATGGATGATTTGGCTCAGGAATGGGATCATACACTGCATTTGGATCAAGCACTTGATCTTGCTGAGTAGTTTTGATGTACTAGTTTTCGTTTCAGTTTTTTCGGTTTAGGGACTATGGGTGTGGATATTTTTTTGTTATGTACTATAGCTTTGGTTTTCATTACGTATTACGTTTTATGTTGATAATTATTTAAGTTTTAATCATAATATCCAACTAATTAGATCCTTAAGAGTTATTAGTTATTATAATTTGCAACTAATTAGATCCATAAATGTTGTTTTTTAACATCATAATATCCAACATAATAATTATTATTAGTTCCATATTACCCCCTCTGTATTTTTTGTTATCTTTCCTACTTTAACTGTGCGCGTCTGTCAATGCACTTATTGAACCTTAAATATATATTTCATTACATATTAGTAAAAATTATAATGATTGAATATTTATAAAGTACTCGTTCAGACGAATCAATCAAGAGTGCACATGACTATATTTTTCCTTATTTATTGAGAAAAATTTAGAAGATTTTATGCAAGTGTGAATAATGTCAAGATTCCAGGTGAGAAATATAAAAGAATAATACAAAAAGGGGTATATATGTACTAATCATTATAATATGATATATAAAATTCGTTTTTGTTAGTTAATATTAGTTCCATATAATTACAATAACAATTTTTTCACCAAGTATACCCGAGTTTTCGATTTATGCACCAGGTACCCTCGCACTTTTCAAAACTTACCAGCCACCCCTCAATTTCATGCTAATACATCATAAAGCCCTTAATAACTAATGACGGTTAACTCCGTTAGT
This sequence comes from Beta vulgaris subsp. vulgaris, assembly GCF_026745355.1. Classification (NCBI taxonomy): domain Eukaryota; kingdom Viridiplantae; phylum Streptophyta; class Magnoliopsida; order Caryophyllales; family Amaranthaceae; genus Beta; species Beta vulgaris. The sequence continues at coordinate 28,630,917 of NC_079206.1, read as the reverse complement.
CATTAATCCTAAATAGACCCTCTAACCCTAACCCTAATTCATAACCCCCTTACACCTGAACCTAACCCTAATGTCCTAACCCTAACCTCCCAACCACCACCACCCTACCCCTAGAATCCCCACACCTCCCCCATGAGTATCCGCACCCTTCCCTCACCCCTGCAAAATTCCGCAGCCCCCATCCCACCACCCCCGTAGATTTCCGCAACCCAATTCTCCCCCATCCCAAACAGATTTCGCAACCCCACCCCTCCCCCACCCCGCAAATTTCTTGGAGCTATTTGAATCAGAGCGGCGGTGGCAGAAATCAAAGGGGAGGGGGAGGAAAGTTGCGGCAGGCAACAACAACAGTAGGGGGAGAAATAACAGCACAAGGGCGAAGGGGGTGGAGGAAAGGGTGGGGGATGTGGGGGGACGTGGGGGGGGGGGGGGATGCAGGGATAGGGTGTAGGGAGGTGCTGGTGGTTAGTGGTAGGAAATTAGGTTAGAGATAAGGGTTAAGGAGTTATGGGGTTAGGGGTTAACATTTGAGGGTTAGGGTTTAAGAGTTAGGGTTAAAGGGCTTAATTAGAGTTAGAGGGATTAATTAGGATTAATAACTATCCGAGTTAATCGTACTTAGTTATCAAGGACAATTTGATTTATTACCATGAAACCGAGGGGTACCTAGTGAATTTCGAAAAGTGCAAGGCTACTTGGTGAATAAAACGAAACTCGGGTTTAGTTGGTGAAAAAACCGTTATAATAATTATTACAAAAAATTAACTAAAAGTCAAACCTATAAGTTACAAAAAAACATTTACAACTAACAAGTTACAAAATATTATATACTAACTACTAAGTAAACTATCGCATAAATTTTATTACGCAGCATACAAACGATCCCATCCATCAACACTATGCTCATGCATGCCAAACCATAGGTAATAAAATTAGTAGTACGGTTGATTAGGGAATTAGCTCTGGTCTAATATAATGCTCAAAACTTCTAAGATGTGCTATCATGAGTTTCGCAACGGCACCGGTTGCTACGGAGCGCGACAAGGAAGAACATTGATAAACAGATAATGCCTTCCCCGCCCCCAGGCCTTGTCAAAATAAAAAATGACTACATCGTTGAAGATCTGAGTGACAGGAAACAAGTCGTGCGAAACTATCATCAAATGCGCTCTAGATGGTGGCCCTCACTCCAAGTGATGCGATGTATTGCTGTGTTAACCTGATCAAAGTAAATATGTGTGTAAACTTTCCGATGAGTAGCAATCTCATTTGCCATACTTTTACGGACAAAACGCAAATGGTTCTCACTACCCAAAAAAACCATATGCAACGGATCGAAATCCATAGTTGCCATCTAACTCGACATCTGTACATCTAAGAATGAATAGAAAAACAATCCCTAGAACAAGGTGGCTAAATAGATACCGATCTTGTTCCATGCTTTGCCGACCTACAATATTCAAAAAATTCACTATTAATATTGTAGTTACTTGAAGTATAATAATTTATAAATACGATTAACAAATAAAGTACCTAAAGAAGTTGACATGCTCATAACTGAAGCCATAGATATGCTCCTCTCTCTGAAGAGCCTTACACCCACGAGATGCGTACTCAAAACTCCTCTTGTCTCTTTTTGTACTAGGATGATTTTTTCGTGGTCTCCCTACTTGTGGGTTTTCGACGACGTCGGGCTCAAAAGATGATTCACCAGGATGACACAAATATTCCTCTAAGACCCGGATAGGGTTCCGTAGGATGGCAGGATCACTACTTTGAACCTTGTCAACCAATTCTAAGAAATACTGAGAATTATGTACTACCTCATATACAAAATCGGGATTGTTACCCCCATCCCAAGAATCAAAGTAGTCCAATAAGGATGTAAATCTTTCAGGTACAACCCCTCCTTCACCTCCAAGCGTCTGCGCAGAGCTCATGCATAAGACCGGGATGGCATGTGTGGTCCTTAACGAGCAACCACAACGCTGATATACCTGATTAGAGAAATCCAGCATACAACCTTCCTCGTACTGTAAGAGTTCTAAACAATAACGCAAGACTCTAAACAATCCCATGTCGACGTCGACTTTCCTTTAGCTTATTCTGCACGTTTATCAACTGATTTTCTATCTCGCTTTAAGTAACTGAAAATAGGGGGCACAACGCACCTTACTAGTCAGAACCCAATACTTAAGCGTTGTGTGAGGGCTTTCAACTTGATGAGTGGACGAGTTCACAAGATGAAGAAAAATGTCCGTCCATGCCCGAATAAATTTTTCTTTGCACATAATAAGCCAAGTTGTTTCCACGTAATAGACGACTTTAGGCCATCCGTTGTAAATATCTCTCATATTCTCAACAGTCGCTTCATATTCCCTCTTGGAGGTCGAGTTAATGATAGGAAACCAAATTGAGCTCACGAATCTCGGACCCGCATCGTTGTTGCCATGAGTTTACTCACTTTAGCCTCCACATTCGAGTTGATATGCCATCTACATAGCAATGTGTAGAGTTAGGAAACACTTCCCGGATCACTTTCATAAGACCCAACTCGCGGTTAGTTAGGAGTGTAACATGGACACCATTTACGCCGATAAGCAACCTAAACTTGTCCAACACCCAATTATAACTATCAACTGTCTCATTGGCCATTATAGCATACCCCAACAAGAAAGTTCTTGTTACAAGACGTCATTCCAATAAGCTCCAGAAAAGCCGTGTTATATTTCTTGTTTTTTTTTATACTTTGCATCCATACGAACAACATGCAGACAAGTGTGGAGGATATTTGCCGACTTAGGGTGCACCACGAAAGCCTATGTCATAACATTTGTCTCCTCATCTTAACTTATCTAATGAAGGTATCCATTTTCTCGAGCAAGGTGGAGGAATTGTTGTATCACGTCTCTGCCATCCATTACTTCCCTTCTATCTTTGTCTTTGAGGTTGTACAAATTAAGTGTCTCCTATTTGGATGATCATCTGGATATTTTTCCTTAACAACTTTCATAATACTAGCAGGCTTAACGTGCAACTTGATCATACCGCGAACGAAACCCTTAGCCGCCGGACTAAGGCGCTGATGGATTAGTGGCCCTCAGGGTAATGAATGAACTCATGGTTGTGCATGCCCTTTATCCCTACATCTATCTGCAGTAATCAACCATCCTTTTCGAGTAGGAGAATCCAAAAAATCTATTCTAAAGTAAGCTATACATCCTTTTGTTTTTATGGCTATACGTTCTGTTACGCTAAGATCCCTACATTCACCCTGATATCTCTTACCCCGATTACATCTCATATAAAAATATGGCCAACCACTAGGCTTATGTTGATGATTTGACGAATTACCATCGCAAACTAAATTTCATGTGCATCCTTTTTCTCAGCCCAAAACGTTTCATTATAAAACAAATGATTATAATCTATATAATCACCTCAGAAATCCGGAAAATAAACCTAAAATATTTAACATTTACAATTTAGACAACATATATAATCACTATTGACATGCATTAATCACTAATATTCGCTAATAATAAAATTATTAACTTACTTATCATAACTACTAATCAATATTATTTACCAATCACAATTGTAAATTTTAATATTAACTAATCTTCACTTTCACAACTTAACAACAAATATTCATTAATAGAATGAACAAAAAACATGTCAAAATTACAAACTACAATTTTCGCAACTAATCAATATACTTTTGTAATTAGAGTACTAATTATTAGGTATTATTTACTTATCACAACAACTATTATTCGCCAATCAGCTTTCGACCCGGGTCTTAGATGAACAGTTAATTTGCGTCATCTTGGTGAATCAGCTTTTGATGAGCCCGACTTCATCGAAAACCCTCGAGGGAGACCTCGAAAAATCATCTAAGTACAAAACGAGACAAGAGTGGTTTTTAGTACACATCATGTGGCTCTAAAGGCTCTTCAAAGAGAGGAAGTGGATTTGTAGCTTTAGTTATGAGCATGTCAACTTCTTGAGGTACTATATATTTGTAAATTGTATTTATTGATTATTATGGTTCAAGTAACATGTAACAGCCAGTAAATAATAAATAATTAATGCACGATTAAGTAGCTTAACTCGGGAAATTTAAATGTGATCGTACGTAAGTAATACGTATGATAAGTTGTGTGTAAAAATAATTTGTGCTTTTGTGTAATTAGTATTTAGAAGGAATTATGTAAAGATAATAATATTATCAAGTTATGTGTAAACACTTAGGATCGATATATTATTTTAAGAAGTTGAGTTGTGAAAATTGAGGGCTATTGGAAGATAGAAATTATGTTCAATTATTAAGCAAATTAACGGTTACGCTTAATAGAATGGACTTTAGAATTTCATTTAGGGTATGAGGTTAGATATATCAAGTAAATTTTATGTTGAGGATGTTAGATATAATAAGAGAAATTGTGGGGTCTCAGAACACTAACATATGGTATATTATAAGATTTGGAGTCATATTAAGACAAATGAGAAGAGCTGGAAAATTCAGAAATACACCAAGTGGAATGGAACCACATTAATCAAACCAAATGGGTCTAACAAGTCTGAAGTAATACACCCATACCTTCCCCACATATATCCTCACATCCTACATAAGTTTCATCACCAAACACAAATAAATTACCTCTGCCCAAAACCTTTCTCTCTCCCTCTTCCCACTCGCCAATTCTGGCGGTAAGAACCAGAGGTGGTTCTCAGCTTCGTTTCTTGGATTTTTGCCTCTTAACCTATGCATGCAAAGCCTGATTATTATTAACTACATATAGGAGCATATTGGGAAGCAAAAAGATCACCATTTCGTGGCCAAGAAGTTCAAGAAAAAGAACCATCTTCTTCAACCAGAAAAACAGTAGGTATGTTGATTTGTTTGGGTAAATTGAAGTACTTTCCTTTAGTCAATCCTTATGAATTTTGTGTGGATATAAATAGGTGTTTAAGGATTCCAAAGAAGTAAAAATCTCGTCCAAAGGAGAAGGAGAAGTCGGATTATTGCTGTTAGAAGTGAAGGTACACATAAAACAACTCCATTTGGAAACCTAGTTTATACAAAAATTGGTAAAATCATTGAGAACGATTTTAAGGATGATTTCTTGGTTTTAGGTGATTAATACCTACTGTATATTAGTATTTGATAAGGATTAATCATTGAATATTCAAAAATCAAGTGGAAAAGCATGTTCTTTCACTACATTATAACTAGTTATGTGATTTTTGTTGTTTTTTTTATGAACTTTGTGTGTGATTGGGAATTGAATTGTTTTGGAATGAAGTTGGTTGATGGAACAGTAGGTTAAGTGATTATTAAGAGGTTGCATGTGTAGGTATGTTGATTTTAAGAACATCCTTAATTGATAGTTGATTTTTACACTAAAAAGGTGACTAAACTACCCTAGTTTTCCATGTTTTTATGAAGTTATGTTTAGCAAATGATAAGTGGAAGTTTTAAAGGATTATCTTAAAAGTTTTTATCACTAAGCTACTGTATTTTAGTATTAGAACTTGTTTAAAGATCTTTCTTATTTAATGACATACCAAAGTAGAAGAATTTCACCTTAAAAACCGCATTTTAGACACGAATGTATTTTAGTTTTGTGTGAGAAGTTGGATAAATAATTTTCTTTACAAATGAGGAGATTTCCAGTAGGTTTAAGGTTGAAGAACTCCACTTATGAAGTTAATGTTCAATTGAGATTCAAGCTAAGTACATCCTTGCTTCCGAAAAACATCCTTTTTCCTTAACATAACTTAAGTTCTTTACAAAAGGGATTAGATGAGCAACTCTTGATTTTGATATGATATATTGCACCTCAAATTATCACTTAACTATTGTCATAACCATATTCAACCATTCTTATTGAAGTAATTAACAGTTTTCTTTCAATCACCGAACATTGGTGACTTGTTTTGAAATTGTGATAAATGGTTTTGAACTCTTTTTGCGTATAGAAGAGGAATGTGTGTATATGGGTAAGGACATGTCCTATTAAAGCTTGCAAGCGAGTAAAAGTAGAAGTTTAACTCCGAATTGTGTGGAGGTTTGCACTTAGGTCGGTGCACCTCAATGTGTGAACTCTTCTTCTTACGCATAACTAGAAAACCGTTTTGACTTTGTGTGTGTATTGAGAAGTTGGTGATTATCTTTTAAACACTAAATTGTGGAAATTCATGATGAGATGGTGTTTTTTTTTTTAAAAAAAACATGGATTTTGCAAAGTAAATTTGGATTGTGAATACATTTTATTCTCAGCCACCATAATTATCTTTGAGTTGATATGTGTACCAGCGTAAGCTGATTTTTCTTTCTTCTTTTTGTTCTTTGAGTTGATATGTGTGCAGGAACTAGCAAACTAAGGTAATCTGAGGGAAGAGCGAATATGAAGTCATGTCCCAACTATCATAGCAGATGCAAACTTGAACATGATCACCTTTTGAGATTTACTTCTGTTTATGAATACTGTTTAAACTTATTATTAAAATCTTATTTTGGGTTTGTAATAACTAAATAAATTTTCATGTGTGATGAATGTTTGATTTAAGTGTAGCTCGTAGAGTCAATCCAGCCATATTAATGGGTTGACTCCAGCAGGTGACAACCTCCGTAACGTTTGATTATGCTCATGCTTCCACTATTGCTAGAAAGTATAGTTTTTAATTAATATTTAACATAAGCTAGGACGGGGGCTGTTACATAACATCTCTCGTATAATTTGGTATTAGCCTAAACTAATTTTGAAGCTTATGTACAATAGTTTTAACAATAGGCCAATGAACATTTTTTTTGATAGGCCAATAAACATTAGTTGTATAAAATCAATTTTATAGTGTATATATGAAAACCCGAAAAATTAAAGAAAAATGTGGCATTGTTTTTAAAAGCCTCCACTCATGTGTATAAGGATGATATTAGTTTATGCTGTCACCTAACTGATCTAGGAAACAAAAGAACATAACGACTGCATTGTAATGAATTTCAGAGAGGTTGTTCCGTAAATACCGTTATATAACAGTGGTTTGAATTTCACAGCACAACTCCGCGCGACGGTCGTTAGGTAAGACGTTCTAGAACCATTGCAATTACGTAATGACTGTTATTTTAAATGACCAGTACTGGTGAAAATTGAAAAAAAAATGTTTTTGGACAATTACATCCTACCCAGGCTGTAGAACTCACATTGAGTAAACACCCTCATTTAATTTCAATAGGTTACTTCGAATTGAACCCTAATTGAAAATCCTAATATACATTGGGAGGTAATTGATAGCAGCTATCAGCTACTTCTCCGGTCATGGCAGAGAATGCCGGACAATGTTTTCCGCTGCTTTTGGCGTCATATCTACCGCCGACCGACAGTTGTTCTCTATGTTTCTTTAGCTCTCTCTTATTACAAGTTGCTTTTCTTCTTTTCTTTTTCTTGTGACCGAGCGTTTGACCCCTTAATTCCTTTTTTCTTTATGAAAAAACTCATATTTTCATTGCTTTTTTTTTAAAGAAAGATTCCATTTTACAATATTTAAAAGGACCATTTTACAATATTTTAATAGTGTAATATTAAAAGTATTTCAAATAGTGTATTTATAACAATTTCAGATGTAATAGTGTCAGTAATTTAAAAATGGAAAAACAAGCTTGAAATTCCACTTATGTGATGCTCTTTTAAAAACAAATTCCTTTACAAGCTATTCCCGTGACTACCCGATTGAAACCGCTAATGCGACCGCGTTGTTTTCCATGGACTGAACTAATAAACTTCGATGAACCAAGTCTTTAAAGGGGACGAGGGGACAGGTGCGTTAACACTTGAAATTTCATTTACCAACAGTTGAACACGATGTTCTTTATGAACCAAAACTATACAACCCAAATGAATTGATGATTGCTGAAGGCTGAAGGCTGAAGGCTGAAGGCTGTAGGTTGAAGCCATCAGTGAAAGATCAGCTAGAATAATCGATCAGTGTCAGCAAATATTATAGCAGCTTCGCTTTCATCTATAACGAAATCAAGAAGACAATTCATCCTTGAGATTGTGTCCGATCTCCTGAAAGAAACACATAACTTCTTTCCCTACTTGATATCCAACTACATCCAGGAACCTTTCTCATCCCCTTTGATCTCATCTCCTTCCTCAACATTTTCTCTTCTCCATAATGACCAGCTGCCGCAAGCATATTGCAGTGAACAATGTGAGCTGGTGCATTTGTAGGATCTAGCTCAACAAGTCTCTGAAAGACACGGCCTGCAATATCAGTATTTCCCTCACTGACTCCACAAACACCTAGCAACGCACCCCACACAGCAATGCCTTGCTCAGAAGGTAAACTCAACACAAACTGTTCAGCTTCCTCAACTTTCCCTGCACGTCCGAGGAGGTTGATCATACATATATAGTGTTGTAAATCTGGCAGAATTCCATAAATCTCCTTCATAGTTTTGTATATCAGCCATCCCTCTTTCACCAGCCCTGCGTGGCTGCACGCAGATAAGACAGCTAGAAAAGTAACAGAATTTAGTTTTACTCTTTCTTTTGGTATGCTGTCAAACAGTGATAAAGCTTCATATGCTAGCCCATGAAACGAGAACCCCATAATCATGGAATTCCAGGAAACCAGATCTTGGCAATTCATATATGAGAAAATTTTGTATGCATCACCTACTTGACCACATTTTCCATACATTGAGATTAGCGAGTTCTCAAGAATCAAGTCCATATTCATTTGTGTTTTTATCAGAATGCAATGCAATTGCCTGCCTTGATCAAGATGAGCTGCTGCACCAGCTGCTCCAAGAAGAGTAGAGTATGTAGATTGTAGAGGCATTATACCGAGCATCCACATTTGTGCGAATAAACACATGGCTTCTAGAAACAACTCGTTTTGAACGTACCCTGATATCATCACTGTCCATGCAATATTATCCTTTTCTGTCATGTTGTTGAACAGTTCATATGCCTTAGCTACTTGTCCAAAATTAAAGTAGCCACCGATCATGGAAGTCAATGTAATATTATCATAGATAGGCATAATCTCAAAGATATACTCAGCCTTGTCCAACTTTCCGGTCTGAATATAACCACTGATCAAGGCATTGCAAGATTGAGTTGTCCAATTCTTTCTGTTCTTCTCAAAGATAGAATGAGCATACTCCATTAAGCCATATCTAGAATACATATAAATCAGACTATTAGAAAGTCGTCCACCATGATCATGGTAATCAAAACTGTTAGTAATTACAAGAGCATGTAGCTGCATACCAAGTCGAGAAAAACCCATCCCAGCACAAGCATGAGCTAGAGATATATAGGTTTCTTCGCACAGTTCAACGCCAGCCCTCCTCATCTCAAAAGCGAGTAATACAGCCTCTTTATAGTAAGAATTCCAAGAAAATCCACCAACCATGGCTGTCCAAGAAACAATATTTTTTTCGGGCATTTTACGAAACAAATCATAGGCAGTCCACACTTCCCGAGCTCTACAATACCCAGAAATCAAGGTAGTCCATGTAATTATATTCTTATCCACCATTTGATCAAACAACTCCCTGGCTTTCTCCATCATACCATTCTCTGCATACCCGTCAATCATTGAATTCCAAGAAGCCGAGTCCCGAAGTGGCATCGCCTCAAATATCAATCTTGCTTCCCCCAAGCTCTTATTCTTCACCAACCCAACAACCATTGAATTCCAAGTAACGATATTCCTCTCGGGCATCGCCTCGAAAAGCGCCTTTCCTTCGCCAACCATCCCAGAATTCATCAGCCCACAAAGCATCGAAGTCCACGATACCACATTCTTCACCGGCATCGCCTCGAAAAATTTACACGCCTCATTGAGCCTACCAGACTGTACATATCCCGAAAGCATAGCGTTATACGTAACGACATTTCTCTCCGGCATGATGTCAAACAAAGTCTGTGCCTCATCAACAAGGCCTCTCCTAGAGATTCTAGAGAGCAGAGACGTCCATATAACAACTGGAGGCTTCTTTTCTCTTTGAGGCATTTCGTCGAGCAGTTGGCGTGCATGCTGTAAATTTCCATAAACCAAGGAATCTAAGAGCTGGAATTCAATGTAGCTTATATCTGATCCTAGATATTTGCAAAACCTCGGTTGAAAATCAGATAAAGTACGAGGAATCAATTTAGTTGGAGTTCTTGTGAGAGAGAAGGCCAAATTTGTAGCAGCGCGAAATGCGGGCATCTACAAGATTTCAAATTTTATTATATATGGGTCGTGTAATTTCACCTTAGTATCAGACGTCTCACTGTGATGAATTAATACGTGAACGCCTAGACGGGATTTGATCTACGTCCGAGGTGGGCATGGGCGGGCCAACACGCGAGCTGGCCTGATCAGGTACGTGCTCGGTCAAGCCTGTTGTCCACTATGTGGGTCGTGGGCCTGGCAGGCTGGCACGATCAAAAAAATTTATTTCAGGCCCATCCCGACACGAGTTGCCTATTTGGCCTGTGGGCCGACTCGTAGGCCGAATTTCCCATTTCTTTATTTTTTTGTCTAAAATTGTAAAATAATAAAATAACATAGAACACGGGTCAAGTCCGTGGGAAGCACGATCCTGGCTCGCGGGCCTGGACTGCGTCATGGACGAAATCTTAAAATTTCAGGCACGACCCGCCATTCACAGGCTTGGGCCCTCCCACCGGTGCCTAAAGCCCGTGAACAGGCCCGACCTGGCCCATATGCAGGTAGTCATCATAATGAATATGGTGGTACTGTACAATCCAAAGTCAATACGAGTTCGACTGAACTTGAAGAATAGAAAAATATTGAATTTAGATCCTAATCATGTAGGACGTAAAGTTGAGGTAAAAATCGACGAATATAATTGGAATATATTTTCTATTTACACCATATAGACGTATATGATGATAATCTGATTACTACTTCATTATTTCTATCACATCAATTAATATTTTATTTCGTGACTTGTTTATGTGAAAATTCGCGTAAGGACGAAATGGATGGTTGGGACGTCAACAACTAGACAAATTTTTCGTGACATGATGGATCAAAGGGGAAATCAGGGAGAAAGACGCAAAGAAATGACGCGGAAAAACCTCAATGAAGATAGGTAAAAAACCGCGGATGGGTGTGAGTCCACCAATTCATTAATGCAACTGTCACCAATAAAGGACGACAATCAATACAATCTAATGTGAATAACTAAGAACAATCTCCTGATTATTGTAACTAAATACTACCTCCGTTTCACAATATAAGGCACGGACGATGTTCGAGGTCAAACTTTGACCGTTAATTACTCTCAATTTATGTTGATATAAAATTTTAAAAAATAATATTATTATAGTATTTTTCAAGACGAATCCAACGGTATAATTTTTATAATTTTTACTTATCATATTTGAGAGATATTTGTGGTCAAAGCAAATTTTCGTAAAGCGTAAATGACTTATATTTTGAAACAGAGGGAGTAAATAAGAACAATGTTTGAGTAGATAGATAATGATGGATGCTCTGAGTTTGCTTGAGAACAATGTGATAATGTGCGTAGCAACCCTTCTTTCTCAGGCTAGACTTGCTTATATACCACCTCCTCAACTCATTCAAGTCGTTCCTTAAATTTAAGCAAAGATCTTGACACGCCTGCTAACTTTCGTTGACTCGTTCAACTTTGAGACTTGTTTCTTATAAAGTTCCTCTATTGTTCACTTAGTCTTTGTAGACACATAATTGTGTCTCCCCATTTAAGAAACCAATGATGAAACATATCGCGATCTTAATTGGTTTGACCCAAGTGGAAAGTAGTCCAAAGAGCCAGACCCAAAACTTTATTAATATGTAAAAGCTTATTTATTTGTAATAATGATCTAAAGTCCTATTTTAAATGTCAATTAATTATTACTGATAATTAATTTTATTTTGAGCCCATTTAGAATATTTTAAGCCTAGTCCTCTGAAAAAGCCTAATTACTCTTTCATCATGTTAAAAAGTTCCCGACGCTCTGATGTTTTGGGTTGAAAATTGTTCACTTCAGGTGGATAACATTGGGTATAATTAGGCACATAAGGCTCATTAGGGTAATGAAAAATATTTATAGGAATTCATGTTCAAATTTTGTAAATCTTCACAATCATATGATGCATCATAAATATAATCATTCGCATTATAATACCCAAAATAATCATATTGCTCCTGATGAATAGAACAAATCATCCATCTCTAACTATAATTATATCATTCCATGATAACACACTAAAATAGAAAGGAAAACAAAAGAAATTATTCGCAAAAAGAAAGAATAAAATATATATAGAGTTTAATTTCACCAATAATAAAAGCTAAATAAAACTGTATCATCTCCCCGACAACAACGCAAAAATTTGATAGGCTGTCATACACCTGTCAAAAATAATTCCTGCAAACTTTCTAACAATGTAGTAAGGTAAGTCGGGTCAAATCCACAAAGAGATGGTCGTTTCAAATCTAGCTTCTAATGTTTTGAAATACTTAACAAGACAAGATATATTTGAATTAAAGTTCTAAACTAATCAAACTAAAAAGATATAGGGGTATGGTTCACCATGTTCATATATATAATTTATCAAAATTCTATCAATAGTTCAATGAATCAAATATCTAGAGCATAGAGTAGCAAGTTTAATCAGACAATTGATCATATTGTAAGATTTTCAATACAAACACTAATCCATTAGAGATATCAATGATAAATCAAACCATCAATAACATCAATTAAGATATAACATAAAAACATGAATTACCAAACCCTAGAAATTGAAAATATTCTATCATAAAATAATAATAAATATTACGTTTATAAAGGAAAACATAATTAAAGAAATCGATGAAATAAACTAATAGAATTCATGAATTAATAAAGAAAAAATAAACTAGGGTTTACTCGATCAAAAGCTAGAGAGAAAACGAAACAAGAAGAAAACCAAACTAAAACCTAAAAATAGATAAATAACGTAATAGAGAGGAGAGAAAGAGAGAGAGAGTGAGAGCTTATTCCTAATATATAATGATAAATAACCTAATATGACTAGAAAATTAATTTACAAGATAAGGATAGTCAAATAAATCATTAAATGGACGCATTAGTGATCCGCGCATACAGTAGCAGATTCCAGCATTAACAATGCCAACATCGGGTGAGCATAACTTCTTGACTAGAAGTATTCACAGGGAGTGTGATAAGAGGTTTTTAGTGTGTCGTTCAGGCACTAAGAACCGCTTTCCAAACAATATTTATAATCCTAACAAGCAACTACTAAGGGAATAGTAAGGGCAAGTCAAGGGTCGATCCACAGGGAAAATGTGATTGATTAGAATCTATCTAGTCTAGACTACCTAATTGATAGGTATTTGGGGGTTTGAAAGATGTTTGGTAACAATTAAAACTATCTAACAACTAGAACAAGCAAATATCACGACTTTAAATATCAAATAAAAGACACTAGAGTTAAGGTTACTAGTATGAATAAGAACGGATGATGATTGTTAATGCGATTGCGAAGCAACAAAGACGATTATGCAAGGTTTAGTTTCCCTCTAAATTACTCGAGTCCTCTCTCGAATGGTCCTCAAGAGTAATCACTTAATCAATCAACTAAATCCTCTCTCGAATGGTCTTTAGTTAATTGATTAAGAGATTCAATAAGTTTGGAAAACCCCTAATGAAGGATCCCCTTAATTTTCATCCAATATCTTGGTATAGAAATTAAGTTGATTCTTGGGGATGATAAAAGAGTTCAAAATCCGATTTAAGAACGTTTGAAATCAAAATACCAAAGTATAAATGTGATCAATATCTATCCTAAGGTCTCAAAACACCAAGATCAATGCATAAACTTCTCCATACATCACAATCACATCAACATCATAATTAAAACCCTAATTCATACTTTCACCCTAACCCTAGATATGAAACTACTCACTAATCATGGAGTTTAAGCAATTAAACATAAAATCTATGACTAATCTAAGGTTAAACATGATTAAAAAATTATTAAAATAATAGAAATCACAATTATTAAACTAAGAGAATGAAGATCTTAAATAATATAAGAACATAAACAAACACCAAGAGAATGAAATAAAAACTGAAACTTTGAATTGAATTGAATGAAAAGTACCTCGAATGTAAATCGAATCACAAACTATGATCTCTAATCTCAATTACCAATGAAAACTCGAGTGTTTTCTCTCTAATACAAAACCCTAAAATATTGTGTGAAAGATAGAATAAAGCGTAAGTCCCCCACTCGAAAGGAAAGAGGGCTTTAATGATTGAAATCTTTGTTACGGAACGCATGGTGCGGGCGCACCATAAGGAGGTGCGGGCGCACGAATGTGAAGGTGCGGGCGCACCTAAGCTTCTGCCTCAGCTTGAATTCATACGTCAAAATGTGCGGGCGCACATAGAGTTGGTGCGGGCGCACCAGACGCAGGTGCGGGCGCACCTTACACTTGGTGCGGGCGCACCAATTCGTCTGTTTTGGGCTGCAATGTTTCTTGATGGTGCGGGCGCACAAATAGCTGTGCGGGCGCACAGACGCACCTCAGGCTAACTCTCAGCCTCTAGCTTGTTCCCTCGTGCCATGCCTCACATTTCTCGGCCCCAAAAAGGGTCATACCTGCAATAGAAACACGAGCAAACATGGTGAAAGCAAATGTGCTAGAAATTCGATCAAAATAGATCGAAAATCTTGCAAAATGTCACTATGGTCAAATATGATCAAGTGAATGAAGTAAAAGGGAAAAGTGAGGAGAAAGAAGGAAGAAAGGGAGAGAAAGGGAGCTAAAACAAGCCAAAGGAAGGTCAAAAAGTGCGTTAGAAACGCACTTATCAAACTCCCCCAAGCTTAGCGTTTTGCTTGTCCTCAAGTAAACCAAGAATGAGAGTGAAGGAAAGAAAAAGAAAAAAAAAAGAATAAAAAGAAAAGGGAAAGATGCAACAACCTAACCTATATGCTCTAAATGCAAGGTTACAAACATGACATGCAAGCTAAATGAGTTCATATCAAGATTTAGGAGACCAACCAAACACAAGAGGGAAGATGATTAGGAAGCGCAAGAGTGACTCTAAGGTCTCAATCCACCGATCAACCGAGTCGTTTTGAAAGAAAGCTTTCCAAGAATGATTTCTCACTCTTCTCCACTTCCAAGACCCAAGTTTGACTCCTCCCTAGGGATGCTCAACCATAATTGCTCACATCTACCATGTTTTGATGACCCTCATCATGACTTGCACAAAATCTCACCCGCCACTACTAAATAGATCAAGTCCAATCTAGAAGTCAAAAGGGGCTTTGTTAAGGTTGTAACGGGGCTAGGTTAGGGGTGTGGATCATATTCTAGGAATGTGGTGCAAAAAGGGTAAGTGGAGTACAAACTAGGGGTAAATACTCCCCCAAGCTAGTCCTAACACTATTCTCAATTAAAGAACTCTCACACATATCCTTGAGTTTCACTTGTTTCTTTTTCACTGTGTGAACTTTTTCCTTTTTCTCATCAATTTGATCTTTCTTTCTTTTCATTTTCAATAGTAAACCAAATCAAACAATAAGAACTTTCTTTCTTTTATTCCTTTTGTCTTTCTTTTTTCACAATTTTTTTTTTTTTTTTTCAACTTTTACCATCATACAAGCACATTAACTCTCTTTCAACCAAGACTTAATATAAAACCACTTAACTCAACAAAAAAAACTACACATGTACTCCACTTTGGGAAAAGTTTGGCCATGACTCATTATGTGGGTTAAGTAAAAATAGGATAGAAAGGCTCAGATGGGTTGAGAAGCGAATGTTATGCAGGTATTCAAGCTTTTGGCTTTGTAGCTCCTATTACTAGCAAAAGAAACGCCCTAAATCATTCTCCTAGAGGCTCGTCTTATGTAATCTTGGGGAGCTAAAATGCAAGTCACAAGTTAGGCGATCAATGGTGAGGGTTGTGAGTGAGTCTTACGAGGTTCTTGGCCCTCCTTCGGGATTCATCGCACAAGGGGCAAGGCAATCCATTCATCCAACTCGCCTAATTTCAAAGAGACTCTACCAAAAGTTATCGGTTTCAAGAGACGCCTAAAGTCACAACAGGGCTTCCAAAATCATCAAGTCTAATATAAGGAAGGTCTTCCAATCAAGTCATGAACTCTTTAGCCACAAATCATGCATGCAACCAAGCTATCCTAAATGCAGAAAAAAAAACAAAGAAAAAGGAAAGAAAAAGAATAAAAGAGGAAAATGTTTTTTTTTTTTTTTTTTTTTTTTTTTATAAAAATATGTAAAGCAAAAGAAAATGACCAAAAGAAACTACCAAAGCACAGCTGTACAGGTGAAGAGAAGTCAGCAGGGGTGGAGGATGTCAATACCACAACAGAAACAATCACCAGTAGCAACCGAAAACCAATGAAACCCCTAACTTCTAACCATCTATGAACCCGAAACTCCCTAAGATACAGACATACAAGCAAGTCCCCCAAGCTTAAGCAAAACTCCGCGCTCGGAGTTGCAAAAGGAGGGAGAGGGAGGGGGTTAGGAAAACTCCTAATAGTTCCCACCATTCCCCCATCGGGAGGGGGGTAAGGGGGAAATACCCACCAGAGGACCCATCATAGTAGGATGGGTAGTGGGGTAAGGACGGAATGAAGGCTCCTCAAACGGCCCTTCTCGAGGGTCGAAAGATGGAGGATAGTGGGGATGGTTAGGGAAGGGAGGCTCATGTCCGGAGTGGACATTGGCGAGGTGAGTGCGCCAAGCCACCCTAGACACATGGTCCAGGTCGGTGCGGATACCGGCAAGAGTAGCCGTAACCGCACGGTGATTGGCCTCCTGAGAGGCCTGCATCTGCGCTATGGCTGCCATGACAGAGCCCATGTCGAAGGATTGAGAGGAGGAAGCTTCGGCCACCTCACTCTCAGGAATGCGGTGGTCGGGCCTCGGACCTCTCGGAGCGCGTGGAATGCGCTCCCTATGAATGGGCTCAGGGATAGCCCGTGGGATGTCATGGGCAGGGGGAATCCGCCAACGGTTTTCAGCGTCAGCGGGGAGGTCCCAGTTGAAGTCGGGCCCTATAAAGCAGTAAGGTTGCCCCCCCACAAGCCAGGTTTCCGTTTCCTTCTGATAACCGCGCAGAAATTTCATCTGCTGCAAACTGGCACCATCCAACTTGTTGGGCTGACCAACAGTAGGCACGCTCGCTTCCAAGCGAGCGAGGTCATCGTGCAGGTCAAGGTAGGACGCTAGTCGGGTGACCATGCCACCACAAAGGATCTCCCCAGTCACCGTTGTCCCCCCCGAATTTCCTGCAGTCGGTTGAGGAGGAGAGCAGCAAAGTTAATGCGGGCTCTATGGTGGGCCCCGTCAGTGGCCAACCAGAGAACCAACAGCTCGTCCTTCGCAACTGCCCGACTTCCTGTTTAGGAAAGATGGTGTAAACCAACATCCTATGGAAGTATCGGAGAGCAAGGTGGATGATCTCCGAAGCTTTGGACGAGTTCGTTCGAAACGAAGTCGTACCGTTGGTGATCTTTGCCCACCACTCTTGCTCATTGTATCCCTGCCAGATGATGCTCAGAGGGGCATCGCAGGGAGCTCGAGGGTCCATCCCAAACGCCTCACAGAATTCGTCAAAAGACAGTGCTCTAGCTTGATTAAACATGCGAAATTGAATAGTTAGAGCACCTGTCACATTACTTATGTGCAACGTACTCAAGAATTCTAGAGTGAGTTGATCATAAGTAGGTTCATGAATAGAAAGGAAGTCCGATAACCCGACATTATCTGCCATTTCCCTTATCATCGAGTTGATGCCAAGGTAGTTGCAGGTAGTGGAGTCATAGAACTTCGTTGGACGAAGTGTCGCTCAGAAAGTTGTTGAAAAATTTGTTTGTGAGCGGCATTGGGAAACTTTAGAGCATATAGGGGAGGGGGATGCGAGCTAGACGAAGGTCCTTGTGAAGAAGACCCCGTCTTTGCTCGCTTAGACCGGGATGAGCCTTCACCACCACTTCTTCCCATGGTGAAAAAGAATTTTGTTTGGCAAAAGGGAAGGAGAAGTGATGATCTGCTAAAGACAAACCACAAAGCGGACTCTCTACACAAAGAAACACGCAAAAAGAAAAAAAACGACCACACAAAAGAAAAATCAAACCACACAAAAGGGAAAACACACAAAAAGAAAGAAAAATAAAAACTAAGCCTAAGATCTACCAGCTAGCCATCCACAATTAGTAGCAACAAAGTTGCTAGCAATCAAGAGTTTCACCACTCAAAGAGACTTTCAAGCCAATTTCACAAACCAACCACAATTATGCAAAAAATCAACAACACCGAACAATTTGCAATGTAGTTCTCAAAAAGCAAGAATATTATGAATTTATCACAAACCACAAAAATTGCACTTGTTCACCACATCACCAAACACAAATATGACCAAGGTTCATGAACAATCAAAAGAAATTAAGGAAAACAAGCATGCACTCAAAAAGAAAACACACTAGAGGTCCAATTTAGTTGATTATTGATGAAAAAGCAAAGATTAGAAGGGAGTTACCAACATGGAGATGAAAATCCCCAATTTTGAAACCCTAGAAATCGAATCCTTGCAAAACCCCGGTGATGAAGATTCCGGTGATATTTCCCGTTGAAAGTCGCCGGAAAAGGGTAGTGGTGGCCGGATCTAGAGAGGAGCAAGAGAGAGAAAGTGAGTGAGTGTGAGAGAGAGTTCGAAATAATGAAGAAAAGAGGAGGAGGGCCGAAAAAAACATGTGGGGTTCTTTTTTTTTTTCGCGCAGCCGGGTTGGTGCGGGCGCACCTACGTCAGGTGCGGGCGCACCAAGCGATTTTTTTAAAACTGTCAAAGCGTTGGTGCGGGCGCACCATCCCGAGGTGCGGGCGCACCAAACCTTCTGTTTTTTTCTTGAAAAATTCCAGAAAAGTTGGTGCGGGCGCACCAAAATTTTTTCGAAAATTTTCTCCTTTTGTGCGGGCGCACCTGGAGTTGGTGCGGGCGCACAAACCTTCTGTTTTTCTTTCAAAAGTTCCGGAGAATTTGGTGCGGGCGCACCATGTATATTGCGGCGCACCAAAATTTTTCGAAAATTTTCTCTTTGTGCGGGCGCACCTTGAGAGGTGCGGGGCACAAACCTCTGTTTTCTCACTCTTTCTTTTTCGAATCACCATTTCACTTAACTTTTCACAAAACTCAGATGTCCCAATGTAGCTCTCATGGCTAACTGATAAATCAAAATTCTAACTAACAAACAAAAGAAAAATGAACAAAATAAAAGAAAAGGAAGAAAAGAAACGGGTTGCCTCCCGTATAGCGCTTGTTTTAAGTCTTAGCTAGACTAAAAAGGATACTCCATCACAAGAGTCGCTCAGGTGAGCGAAGAATCAAGCAACCAATTGAACCAACGCATGAGAATCATGATAGAACTTCAACTTTGACCGTTACCCAAAATGGCCGTTCTCACCCATAACTTCATAAGCTCCATATGGAGTAGTCTTCAACACAGAGAAGGGACCCGACCACTTGGACTTTAACTTTCCGGGGAAAAGCTTTAGTCTTGAGTTGAACAATAAGACCTTGTCCCCAACCCGGAAATCTCGTTGTTGAATCCGGTTGTCGTGCCATTTCTTCGTTTGCTCTTTGTACAGTCTAGAACTCTCATAAGCATCAAAACGAAGTTCCTCCAGTTCTACTAGCCTTTCTTTTCGAGCTTCTCCGCCAAGTGTAGATCCATGTTGAGCTCCTTAACTGCCCACCAAGCCTTGTGCTCAAGCTCAACCGGCAAATGACATGCCTTGCCATACACAAGGCGATAGGGAGTGGTGCCATGGGGTCTTGAAAGCCGTGCGAAGAGCCCAAAGAGCGTCATCAAGTTTCAAAGACCAATCCTTTCGTGTCCTATTGACCACACCTCAAGAACATTTTTAACCTCTCGATTCGAAACCTCAACTTGGCCTTGTGTTTGGGGGTGATAAGGAAGACCTACTTTGTGATTCACCCCGTATTTCTTCAATAATGCTTCTAATTGCTTTTTGGCGAAGTGTGAACCCGCATCACTGATCAATACACGGGGCACCCCAAATCGAGGGAAGATGATCTTCTTCAAAGAGCTTGGTGACTACCTTATGGTCATTGGTGGGAGAGGCAATGGCTTCCACCCATTTGGTCACGTAGTCGACCGCAACAAGAATATATACATTCCCACAGGAAGGAACGAATGGGCCCATAAATCGACCCCCAGACATCAAACGGCTCAACCTCAAGAATGTTCTGTTGAGGCATCTCGTGTCGCTTTGTGATGCCACCACTCCGTTGACATCTATCACAAGCCACCACAAATGTTCGGGCATCCTTATGCAATGTTGGCCAGAACATACCACATTGGAGCACCTTAGCAACAGTTTTGCTTGCTCCACCTGTCCTCCACATGCCAAAGTATGGCAATGATGCAAAACCGAGGCCATCTCATGATTAGGAACACACCTCCTAAACACGCCATCAGCACACTTCTTAAAAAGGAGCGGGTCATCCCAGTAGAACCTCGAAACTTCTTTAAAGAACCGCTTCCTTTGTTGGGAAGTAAAACCATGAGGTTCAATCCCACAAGCCAGATAATTTGCATAATCAGCGAACCATGGAACCTCATTGTTCAGAATGGCGAACAAGGCTTCTTCTCTCAAATCGTCCTCGATAGGAATCTCCTCCAGATTGTCAGAGGGAGGCGTGAAAGATGGTCAGCTACCACATTCTCCGTCCCCTTCTTCTCTTTCATCTCAAAATCAAACTCCTGAAGAAGCAACACCCACCTAATGAGCCTAGGCTTAGCATCCTTCTTACTCATCAAATACCGGACCGCAGAATGATCCGTATACACCACCGCCTTATTACATGTCAAGTAGGAACGGAACTTGTCAAAAGCAAATACCACGGCCAACATTTCCTTTTCCGTAGTTGCATAGTTCCGTTGAGCATCATCCAGAGTCCTACTTGCATAGGCTATCACATGTAGCCTCCCTTCCTTGCGTTGCCCAAGAACAACTCCCACTGAAAAGTCACTAGCATCGCACATTAGTTCAAAAGGCAAGCTCCAATCCGGAGCTTGCACAATGGGGGCAGAAGTAAGGGCTTTCTTAAGAGTTTCAAAAGCCTTAGTACAAGACTCATCAAACGCAAAATCAACATCTTTCTGAAGTAGATTCGTCAATGGTTTGGCTATTTGAGAGAAATCCTTGATGAAACGTCGGTAAAAACCAGCATGTCCAAGGAAAGCGCGAACTCCCGTCACCGAGTTCGGTGGCGGAAGCTTCTCAATAACCGAAACCTTTGCCGGATCTACTTCAATACCCTTTTTCGACACTTTATGCCCAAGTACAATGCCTTCCTCGACCATAAAGTGACACTTTCCCAATTCAGTACAAGGTTCGTCTCTTGACACCTTTTTAACACAAAATTGATTAACCAGACATGTGTCAAAAGACGAACCACACACACTAAAGTCGTCCATGAAGACTTCAATGGAATCTTCTAGCATGTCAGAGAAGATTGCTGTCATACACCTTGAAAAGTGGATGGGGCATTACACAAACCAAAGGGCATCCTTCGATATGCAAATGTCCCATACGGACAAGTAAAGGTGGTTTTCTCTTGGTCATCCGGATGAATGGGGATTTGAAAGAATCCGGAATAACCATCAAGAAAACAGAAGTGTGAATGACGAGCAAGCCTCTCCAACATTTGGTCAATGAAGGGAAGGGGGAAATGATCTTTCCGGGTGGATTTGTTCAGTTTCTGTAATCAATACAGACTCTCCACCCAGTGACAGTCCTAGTTGAGATTGTTTCTCCTTTCTCATTCTCAACTATAGTCATGCCTCCTTTTTTTGGAACCACGTGAATCGGGCTCACCCACTTGCTATCTGAGATAGCATAAATGATTCCCGCGTCACGTAGTTTCAAGATCTCCTTTTTACAACCTCTTTGAGGTTGGGATTGAGCCTTCTCTGATGCTCGATGGAGGAGGCATTACTATCGATGAGATGGATACGATGCATAGCAAGAGAAGGGCTTATCCCCTTAAGGTCATCAATCGAATACCCAATGACATCTTTATATTTTTGCAAAATTCCAATCAGTTTTGATATAGAAATGTCATCAAGACTCGAATTGACAATAACAGGATAAGTACATGCATCATCAAGAAAAACATATCTAAGAGAGGAGGGAAGGGGTTTGAACTCTACCTTGGGAGGAGGCTTAGAACACTCCTCTTTTCAGTGGATGATGCAGCTAGAACCTCAAACGCCTCATCTTGCGTGTCCTCTTCCATGTCCAAGTTAAGGGTGTCGGTAAGTGCAGCATACAAATCGCTCCCAGAATCATCCACACTCATGGTGTCCTCACCTCATCTTCCACTAGGCTTACCCGGCAAATTTTCTCCATCATAGGCTCTTCAGTGTCTTAGAGAACTCGAACACCACCCGCTCATTAGCTACCTCAACCGTGATTGTGTCGTTTTTGCAGTTTATCACGGCACCCAAAGTCTTCAGAGCTTCTCTTCCCAGAATAAGAGGAGTCTCAGGATCTTCCTCCATATCCATCACCACAAAGTCGCATGGTACAAACACATGCCCAACTTGAATCGGTATATCCTCCAACTCACCACAAGGGACTCTCACAGTGCGGTCGCCAATTGAATCGTTTTGCGCGTAGGATGAAGAGGAAATTTCAGGTGCTTTGCAATAGAAAGGGGCATCAAATTGACACTGGCTCCCAGATCGGCCAGTGCACCCTTAGGTTCTAAGTCACCTATCTTCACTGGCAAGGTGAAACTCCCGGGATCTCTTTGCTTCTTGGGCATAGTTCGTTGCACAAGAGCACTCACTTGGTAAGGACGGGAGATAAGCTCATCTTCAAGTTTTCGCTTATTGGAGAGGATCTCTTTCAAGAATTTAGCATAAGCTGGCATTTGAGACATAGCCTCAAGGAATGGAATGTTGATTTGCAGGCTCTTCATCACATTCAGAAATTTAGTGAACTTGTCACTCAACTTTCTCTCTACCAACCTTGAGGATAGGGAACCGGAGGCACATAGGATTTGGTTGGTGGAGGTGATGGCAATGTGTTTTTGTCACCAACTTGAACATGTGACTCATCCTTCTCCTCAACGTCCTCTTTCTCAGTTTCCTCAGCTCCACTCCTCCTTCTCAACAACCTCAGCTTCTCCATCCTGCTCTAACTCCCCATTCGGCATCTTAGGACCCGCATAACTTGTTCCCGACCTCAAATGAATGGCTTTGGCTTGATGGAGGTTGGGGTTAGGAATGGGTTGGCCTGGAAGTTGATTTGTGGGGGTGGAGGGATTCTTCTCAGCTACTTGGGCAATTTGGGTTTCAAGCATTTTGTTGTGGGCTTGTAGCTCTTGAAACCTTTGCTCATGGTTTTGGAGAATTTGGTTCATGGATTGGAGTTGTTGGAGAATTTGGAGAGAGGTTGGATCGGAAGATGGTGTAGGTTCGGGATTTTGTTTGGGGAAAGGAAGGTTGGAGGGAGGTTTTGGGTTGTTGGTCCTTTGATGTGGAGCTTGGTATGTGTTGGACCCTTGTGAGGAGGAACCACCTTGGTTATAGTTTTGGTTTTGGTTATACCCTTGCGCAAACCCTTGGTTGTGAGCTTGGTTGTACCCTTGTTGAGGTTGATTCCATCCTTGTTGAGGTTGGTTGAATCCTTGGGTGTAGTTTTGTTGAGGTTGTCTCCAACCTCCTTGTTGATTGTTCCTATACCCTTGATTCCCTGATATCCATCTCCTCTTGAATTGATTGCCGCCACATGCTCCGAATGGGTACCTCCACAATAAGAAGTATCATGGTTAGTACCACCACAAATATCACAAGAAAAAGAGTTTACCTGTGAAGGAGTAGACGATGCAAGATTGATCTTGGAGAGCTTCTTATCGAGTTGGTCCATCTTAGCTTGAATTTGATCCATGGGGTCAATTTCAAACTTTCCGCTCTTCTTAGGTTGAGCACCTCTTCGTCTTCCACCCCATGAGTAGTTCTTGATCACCTCCTCAATTGTGGACTCAAGTTGTTCTTGCGGGATCTTAGATAGTTGACCTCCCGCTCCAGCATCAAGATTGGCCCGTGAAATCGGATCAAGACCATCATAGAAGAATCGCATGAGTAGATTCTTGTTGAACTCATGGTGTGGGCATGAACGGATCATCTCCTTGAACCGCTCCCAAGCTTCGGCAAGTGTCTCATCGTTCTCTTGCTCAAATGAGGAGATCTTCCTCCTTATGTCCGCAGTCTTCCACTCCGGGAAGTATTTCTTCAAGAATGCCATCGTGACTTCTTCCCATGTAGTGAGGGAATTAGCAGGCAAGCTCTTGAGCCATGACTTTGCTTTTCCGGTAAGAGAGGACCGGAACAGGTGCATCTTGATGTAGTCAGGAGAGACATCATTAGTGGTTATCATGGCACAGATCTCGAGAAACCTGTCGAGATGGTCTAGAGGATCTTCATCTGACCCCCCACAAAACTGCTCTGCTTTCACCATCCGAGTATACTGAGGGTGAATGCTGAAATTTGTAGTGGTGGTAGGGAGTCGAATTCCACCTTGAAGAACATAGGAACCCGGATTTCCGAAATCCCTAAACAGTTGTGGATTTTCTTCACCCATTTCTGATTCAACTTCACTTGATGTACTTGAGATTGGTGAAGAAGGCTCGGAACCCAAAGTCAGATTTCCCAAATTCTTCCGAAGCTTTCGCAACGTACGGTCGATTTCAAGATCTAGAGGCAATGTGGGTGAACCGTGAGTTCTTCTTCTCATGTAACACAACAAAGCTAAGCAGAGGATTAGCAAATAACAACCACAGTTAAAAAGAAAATAAAAGAAAAATCAACTAAGCAAACTAAACTAAAATATACTTCAATCAATAGCACAGCTTCCCCGGCAACGGCGCCATTTTGATAAGAGGTTTTTAGTGTGTCGTTAAGGCACTAAGAACCGCTTTCCAAACAATATTTATATCCTAACAAGCAACTACTAAGGGAATAGTAAGGGCAACTCAAGGGTCGATCCACAGGGAAAATGGGATTGATTAGAATCTATCTAGTCTAGACTACCTAATTGAAAGGTATTTGGGGTTTGAAAGATGTTTGGTAACAATTAAGACTATCTAACAACTAGAACAAGCAAATATCACGAGTTTAAATATCAAATAAAAGACACTAGAGTTAAGGTTACTAGTATGAATAAGAACGGATGATGATTGTTAATGCGATTGCGAAGCAACAAAGACGATTATGCAAGGTTTAGTTTCCCTCTAAATTACTTGAGTCCTCTCTCGAATGGTCCTCAAGAGTAATCACTTAATCAATCAACTAAATCCTCTCTCGAATGGTCTTTAGTTAATTGATTAAGAGATTCAATAAGTTTGGAAAACCCCTAATGAAGGATCCCCTTAATTTCCATCCAATATCTTGGTATAAAATTAAGTTGATTCTTGGGGATGATAAAAGAGTTCAAAATCCGATTTAAGAACGTTTGAAATCAAAATACCAAAGTATAAATGTGATCAATATCTATCCTAAGGTCTCAAAACACCAAGATCAATGCATAAACTTCTCCATACATCACAATCACATCAACATCATATTAAAACCCTAATTCATACTTTCACCCTAACCCTAGATATGAAACTACTCACTAATCATGGAGTTAAGCAATTAAACAATAAATCTATGACTAATCTAAGGTTAAACATGATTAAGAAATTATTAAATAATAGAAATCGCAATTATTAAACTAAGAGAATGAAGATCTTAAATAATATAAGAACATAAACAAACACCAAGAGAATGAAATAAAAACTAAAACTTTGAATTGAATTGAAAATAAAGTACCTTGAATGTAAATCGAATCACAAACTATGATCTCTAATCTCAATTACCAATGAAAACTCGAGTGTTTTCTCTCTAATACAAAACCCTAAAATATTGTGTGAAAGATAGAATAAAGCGTAAGTCCCCCACTCGAAAGGAAAGAGGGCTTTAATGATTGAAATCTTTGTTGGAACGCATGGTGCGGGCGCACCATAAGAGGTGCGGGCGCACTGAATGTGAAGGTGCGGGCGCACCTAAGCTTCTGCCTCAGCTTGAATTCATACGTCAAAATGTGCGGGCGCACATAGAGTTGGTGCGGGCGCACCAGAGCAGGTGCGGGCGCACCTTACACTTGGTGCGGGCGCACCAATTCGTCTGTTTTGGGCTGCAAATGTTTGTTGATGGTGCGGGCGCACAAATAGCGTGTGCGGGCGCACCAGACGCACCAGGCTAACTCTCAGCCTCTAGCTTGTTCCCTCGTGCCATGCCTCACATTTCTCGGCCCCAAAAAGGGTCATACCTGCAATAGAAACACGAGCAAACATGGTGAAAGCAAATGTGCTAGAAATTCGATCAAAATAGATCGAAAATCTAGCAAAATGTCACTATGATCAAGTATGATCAAGTGAATGAAGTAAAAGGGAAATGTGAGGAGAAAGAGGGAAGAAAGGGAGAGAAAGGGAGCTAAAACAAGCCAAAGGAAGGTCAAAAAGTGCGTTAGAAACGCACTTATCAGAGTGCCACCTATAATTGGAAAATGCTTCAAGTATAGTTTCCAAATATGCTAGAATTATTCGATTTTAAGAAGCACAACAAAAGTTATGGTTGAAGAGTAGACATAACTCTTTTTTTCACATTTCTTCTAATGATTTTCCACTCCGCTTTCGCTTAAACTCGTACTATGACATATCCAAACGTCCTTATCATTGTAGCTTCCTTCCAAACCCTCCTAATCTCAAGTTTCAAACCCTCCTAATCTCAAGTTTAGCTAATTATACTCCAAAATACGTTCTCAATATCTGAAATTCATCAAAAACAAGAAAACATACCGAATAGGAGTAGAATAAAATAACTTAAAAATATGATGCAATAAAGAACCTAAATATGAATCTAAATGCTCTAAAATGCACTTAAAAACTATATATAAATATGACACATCAGATAGGTCGTGAGGCTATAACTTAGGAACATACAATAAAGAGGAAAGAAGGTCAACCTACTCCCAGACTTGTCAAACGAATTCTCACTTTTTTAGACGAATCTTCCAAAATTTCTGATTTGTCATCTGAAATGGGAGACACTAATGAATAACTCAATGCCATCATGGTCAGCTCCAACTGATGAAATCTCGTCTTGGGGAACAAGACAAAGAGATCAAGGCGCTAAGAAAAAAATTGACAACTGAGGAAGGAGAAGAGGAAGACACTCCACCATCGCCACCTCCTATCAAGTCCAATACATATTTGAGGTTTGAAAAATTCGATCAATTGATCCAATCAATTCCTACACTCGAGGTTTAGGCTCATGGCCATGTAATCATTGATCTTGAACGGAAGGAAAAGCTTCCTAAAAAGGTAACAATGGGTGACCTCCCAAAATTCAAGGGGGTTGAAGACCCAGATGTTCATCTAAGAGCTTTTTCTATCTCAATGGCTCTCAAAGGCATGAGCGAGCTTGGACCTGTTTGCTTATTGCATCCATCCAAGCCCAAACACTATAAATAGTCCTTGAAATCAGAAGAAAGAAAAGTTTTTCAGAGCAGTGTACTATTACTTTGTCATAATTCTCTCTCTCTCTACTTTCTCTCTCTAAAAATTTCCCTTTCTACTCCTGATACATGGCTTAAGCTTTGGAGGGGGAAATACCATCCAAACCTCTAGGGTGGATCCCTTTTTACAGGTCCATGATCTTTTGATCAAGACATTGTTGCACAAGTCTCTAATTGAAGAACCTGTTGTGCAAATAGCAGTACATTTACGAGTCAAGTACTAGTAACAACATTATTACGCAAAACACACAAAATAAATCAAGAAAAAAAGTTATGAATGATAGGATATTACCAAGGTCCCTTTAGATTGATAGATGGCAACTTCTTCCTGACATAACCAGCCCTAATTCTAATGGTTTAACAAGAACAATTTAGATACCATGACAATTTTACAACCTCTTAAATAACTAAACAGAAAATGTAACTTACAAACCATAAATCAAAATAACAAATTGCTAAATTATCATGAAAAAAACAAATTGAAGAGTGGTGAAACTATAGGACCTAAGAGTGTAGTAGATTAGTAAACAAAAACCCTAAAAGTTTAGAAAAATAAAAGAAAATCAAATTAATATATCTAATTCTAAACAACAAAAAAAGCCTTATTTCAATTTTTATGGTTCGAGTTTTCGAACCAAATCAATCACATCATAGCTAGCCATCAACATCAACAACAAACACAAACAATTAAGAAATTCGAGAAAAAGGGGCTAACATCAAGAATCCCTAATTCGATTTCAAGGGTTTAATTTTTTCGAACCAAATCAATAAAAAATATATACCCCTTTGTTCTTAATTTTTTTTTATTTTCATATTTGGGAGGGCTTTTCAAATGCTACTTTTTTTTATAAGAACCAGATCATTTGTCATGTAGCAAAAGAAGTTTTATCTACTAGTGCAATTAGAAGTAGCTGAACCTAGATATTCGGTGTGTTACTGTCGTACTTTCCTATTGAAAAATACAAGGCAACCTTAATTTCGTAAATTATATGAATAATATAACATGAAAACATATTAGTTATCCATCAGTAAAACGTAAATTGAAACATAGTTAATGAACATAGCATGACTTAAATTAAAACCATAAGAGTCGACATGAGTCTAGATACTATATTACTCCTCATTGCTACACCATTCTGATATCCCCGCTAGTACCTAAAACATAAACCAAATGTTGTGAGCCGACACTTAGTAACACACAACTGAAACAACTTAAATTCATTTCAACTCATTTTATTTATAAACATGGCGGAGAGAATAAGTAACATCATTTCACAAACACATCATCTACATGTAAAATTATCTTCTTAATCATATTCATCATCATAGTTCATTTAATTTGGTAACTTGGCTAGTCCAACGGAAGGGACGTAGGCCCTAATAATAGTAACATCGTAAATGGGAGAACCGTCCAAGGACAGTAGCCCTCACAAATAGAAGTTGGTATCAATATCCAGAATATAGTAGTGCAGTATCACTTGAGGGTATTAGCCCTCACAAAAAGGGAGATGGTGAACCGACTGAAAGGTACGTGCACAACCCAAGATAACGTAATATTGCCAATAGCCGTCTTTCACTTGAATTCATGATGTTTTATAACTTTTAAGCATATCATAACCATCATGAATAATTATATTCCTTTCATTTCATTCATAAACATCATCATACTTTCATAGTATCATAACTTTATAACATTACTTCATAACATTATAAAACATGTCATATGTTGCAACCCAGGTTTAAAGAACCATATTAACATAATAGTCATCATAAATATACTTTGAAAGGAAATGCGGGTGTTAGTAGTAATCGTTACTTGGATTCCTGCTTAGCAAGTTTGGTAGTCGGGGGAGGCTTGTAATATCCTTTATCCTTTTTAATGTAGCCAATAATAGTAGTATTAATAAATGTGTAATTACTTAACCTCAATTAGCTTTATGCCTTAGTATTATTTAGAGCTTATTATTAACTTAAAGTAAATCTCTATTATATACGCCAAGGGGGAGCTATGGTGTCCTCTCTTGAAAAGACTTATATACCCTTAATTTTACAAAAAAGTAATAAAAAAATATTTTCTTACTTCTTTCATCATTTACAATTATGGGTAATAAGGAAAGTTTTACATTACCAAAAAGACATACATAGAAAAAGTGTAAAATGAGAAAACTTATAATTGAAAATATAAACTGATGACTAAATCAATTTTCAAACAATTATAGAAACAAAAATTTACAGAAATTTTTACTATATGAAATTATGAACTAATAACCATTTCAAATAACAATTAACATGCATAAACAAACCATAAAAGAATTAGAAACTTAGAGAATATTCATTTATTCATTTTTTGGAGCTCACAATCAGTTGAGATAATAAATAATTAAAGAGATGATCATACATCATTTGGTAATATCAATTTAGAATTTTTTTTATTGAAGCACTACTCACCATAATATGCTTAAAAGCTTAATTACCCAATGAAATTAAATTGAACTACTACTCATAATATACGCCTATAAAATATATGTATTTTAATATAAGTAAAAAACATAACCTAGATCATTTTTTAAAGAATTTTTTAACAAGAATAATACAAACTTTTACCCGTTATCTCGTAATAATACAAACTTTTGATTATTTTCTAATAATATAAAATTTTGATCAAAATTCCTCCAGTAGGGCAATACCAGTGATTAACTTGTTGTAGGAGGTAACAAGTTGAGGTGGTTCAGTGGGTGGGGGGGGGGGTGGGGGTGGGGGGTGGGGGGGGGAGGAGGGAAAAGAAGAAAGATCATTTTGTAATTTTTTTGACCTGTTTTACAGGTTACAAGTCAACTTGACCTACTGGAGGAATTTTGATGTAAAGTTTGTATTATTAAAAAATAATCAAAAATTTGTATTATTGTGAGAGAACGGGCAAAAATGTTGTATTATTGTAGTTAAAAAATCCTTTTTTAAACAGAGAGTTATTGAATTATCTACCAAATATAAAATGATATACAGTCGCACGCGTCGCGTGTATATAATGTTAGTTTACATTAATTTTAAGTCAGGTGAACTTTTATACGAAAGTACATAGTCATATTATCCATCATATTATCATTTTAACATATTTGGTCCATAAATATGTTCTTTTAGTAATAATTGTCATCACCTAAATTATAATTGGCTTATTTAACGTGACTTATCATTAAACCAATCACCATTAAACATGATTATTAATATTCATTCATTTGTTTCATACTACTACTATTATAACAATTTCTTTCAAGCACGAGTTATGATTATTAGTGTGACATGGTTAGTATTGTAAAGTGAGTATGTTATAACTTACACACAAATTATATAATCAACTAAAGTTATTGCAATCCTTTTATTTGTTAATCTATAAATTATATATTGTTTCCAAGATTAAATAAGAACTTTATTATTAAACCTTAATATTTTTATGAAACAAATAAGAATAATATCATAACATTAACGAATGATATAATTTAGTTTATATTAATAGCCTATAAGTTAGTTATTAACAACATAATAGGAGGCAATGAGAAAAATCAATAGTTTAACTAAGTGAGGTAGATATTTAAATTGGGTTGTTAGTAAATAAGATAAGTCATCACCTAAGTTACTATAAGTATATTTGTATATGTATACCCCTCAAAAAAAATATCTATATGTATACGTAAAAATGTAAGAATATTCTTACCAAAGCGCAAAATAGCACCTACCAATTACAAATAATCCATCACCATACACAACAAACCACCTACAAACACCAGAAACAAGAAAAAACACACTCAACACTCCAAAATAAACAAGCTTAGCTCAAACATTGAGCAATAAGGTTTGCGAGCCAGCTTCTCTCACTATCACTCCACCTGCTATTCATTTTACCCTTGACGTGAATACATACATCAACTTGAATATTTTTAATGACAAACAAAGGATACATCACAACCTTGAACCTTCTCCCATAGAGCATGATTACGAGGTTCCATATGTGATAAACAATGGCAGCTAGACTCGCATAGACCATTTGTTGTTGCCTTTTCTTCTTGAATTTTCTTCGCAATTGACACCCTTGACACCCTCTTACACCCCTTTGAGCCATTTATAGCCTTCCTTGACAAAATAATCCTTACTCCCATCAAGCCATTTATTTTGTTGTTATGATAAGCAACTTTGAACACATTCTTGACTTGACAAGAATCAGGAGTAACATACTACCACCAATTAGCATCCCTAATGTAAACACTATGGGCTCATCTGATCCAAAGAGAATATTATTTCTATGCAATCTGCCAAGTGCACTTTCCAAGAGCAGCATTATTCCATAACAAACAATTTCGCACTCCTAATCCACCTTTATTTTTGGATTTGCAAATCCACTCCCAGGAAACGAATGGAGACTTATGCAAATAAAATTTCCCCTCTCAAAGGAAGGCTCTACAAATTTGGATGATCTTTAATAGCACTCCTCTAGGCAACATATATACTTGAGACCAGTAAGTATGGATTCTCAACAAAACAGAGTTGACAAGCACACGCCCTGTAGCATAAGAAAGATTACGAGAAGACCAACATAAAACTCTTTTCAATAGCAGCGAATATAAAATGTTAAGTACAACTTGGGAATCATCATTGACCACTTTTTATTCAAACCACAAACTAGGTAAATTATAATAGTTCTATAATGTTCGACCAAAACATTTAAATGTTTACAAATTAGAGAACATCCCCCGTATGCCCATTCTCATGCAGCAACACCAGCATACCTAGTCTGCTCCCCATTGAAGCATCAATGGTTCATCACAGGTCAACAAACAAACAGAAATAACAAACAATCAACTATGTTGAGTACGTAAAAAAACATTGTTATAATATACTAAGCATAATCGAAACAATAAGAGTCATTCCTAGACATGATACTACGATAGTATTACATTAATTACTTTTATAATTTAGTTAGTAGCGAATGGGCACCGTCATCTTACTAGAATCATACAGGCTACTTAATCCTTAATAGACAACTTGGTCTATTAGATGAAATGCAAATACGATTTCGTTCCGTCCCACATCCATCACCTTAGTATGCATACCCCAAGATCGCACAGAACCTTCCGCCTACTTGAGTTATCAAAATTAATAAGGAGACTATTGTCGTCACAGTAAGTCTGCGTAGGAGTGTAGAACAAGTCCCACACTCCCCCACATTGTTCATTATTTGTAGGGAGTCCAACAACAAGTTTATTTCCAAAATCCTTTTTTTGTATTGTCCATGGATTTTTCGCCAAATGCAGCCTTTTGTATATGCGAGTTTGTTAATTGCAGCCTTTTCATTTCAAACTCTCCAATTGCAGCATTATAAATTGAATGTACATTTAAGTTGCAGCCTAATTTGGATTTGGGGCCAAAAATGACGTCATGGTTAACCATGGTTAATCTCCAACGGGAAATTTTGTCCCAACCTTTTGTAAAACCTTCGTTTTTTCTCTCTCTCTCTCCTCTGACCTCCAGTTGCTTTAAGTTTATTTCCCTTGTTTTTTTTCTTTGTTTCTTCTCTCAAACATTAACACATTTGAAATTGTTTCTCTCTCTCCTCTCCTTCAATTTAGTGCATTTTCATTTGATTTGGAGTGTTGCGCATCATAAGACAAGGTTAGTACAACTAAATTCTTGGTTTTTCCCCAATTTTTTTGGTTCGGGATTTTTAGCAATTTTTATTTCAAAATGTTTGGGTGAAACAATTAGGGTTTGTTGATTTCAAAAATTAGAGCTTTTGATTTTAAAACCTAAATAAGTGCAATTGTAATCATGATTTGATACTTATGTGGCAGAAATTATGTTTAAGAAGGGTAGAGGTTGGAGTCAAGATGGTAAGAGGTGTAATTGTGGGTGACATTTCAAAAACGAGAGCTTGGACTAAGGACAATCCGGGGAGAAGGTTTTATGCATGCCCAAACTTTGATGCTAACACCAACACAAGGGGATGCAAGTACTTTAAGTGGATTGATGAGGAAGACCTAACAGATTGGCAGAGAGATGTAATATTAGGGCTAATGAAAGACAATAGACAACTAAGCTGTTGTATAATATGAGCACTATAAGAGGGGGGGAGTGAATTATAGTGAGAGAATAAGCTATACTTTTTGCGGAATTAAAAGTAAACTTGGGAACAAACAATGGGAACACGAGAGATTTAGTGAGGAAAAACTTCCTAGGCCTAGTAGGAAGAAACAACCTCGACCACAAGGGATTTTAAACAACTTTCCACTAGAATAGGCCAAAACAATTCTGATTACAACCTATTACCTTTCTCTCGATTCTCAACTTAAGTTACTCAACTCAAGTTCCCAACGACAGTTCCCACAACTGACGTTCCTCTCAAACTTCACTTAAAGTTCCTTTCTCTTTCTCTTTCTCTTGCTTCACTCAAAGCTTCTCACACTTACAAGAGTTCACTCAAACCCTTTTATCAAAAATACACTTTGTAAAACAATGGAAGAGTAATAAACTCGATTAATGTAAGTATGAATTCTCTTAAGGAAAAGGCACTGACTCTTTTAGATAATTAAGGCAAATTAGCTAAGTCAGACACAAATTGTTCAAAGGATTTAGGCGCCTATTTATAGACAATTAAGACAAGACATGTTCTCCACTAATTAAACCATTATCACATGATCTCCATGATCTTAATTAATTCATTAAATAAATTAAATATTCCATGTCAAGTAAATAACCCACTAATCCACTACTTCACTTCATAAGAGAAGCAGTACCATATTACGTGGTTTTACAAAACTTGATGAATAATTAAACTCATTTAAATTAATTAAATACTTGGAGGATAATTAACTAAGCCACTAAATCCACTAACTACAAAAATCGTGTAGTAGTAGCTTTAGTCGTGTAGTCCAGTTTTTAGGAAATGAAATAAATTATTTACTTTAGCTAGTTTTTAGGAAAAATATCTTTTTAAAATATCTTTAATAAAATCGAAAAACAGTTTTATATCTTAAAACCAAAATCTTTAAAAACCGGAAAGATATTATTTTTGAAAACAAAATCTTTTAAATAAAATATAAAAGATAAAAGATAAAAGATAAAAGATAAAATATAAAAAGATAAGATTTGAAAATCGGTTAGATTAAAATCAGAAAATCTTTTTAAAATCTTTTTCCTAACAAACTTAAACTAAATTCCTAAAATAGTGGATCTTAGTTAAAACAACCCTAAAAACTCTAACTAACATATTGGGGGCATATTTGAGTTAGGCGCACAACTTTAGAGACTCTTAGGTGTTCCTAACCAGTTTTAAGTCTTATTCCCTAACCTTGTTCCTAATAGTGCCAGGTCTGTTCTTGTCATGGGAACAGAACCAAGTTCCTTTGAGAATTCACCACGAACTTAATTAAGCTTTTACTCAACCTTAACATGAAGATAATAAATACACCTTAATGTATTCTAATCTTCATTCCATGCTTGATTTTTCATCACTCGAACATCTTTACTTCGATTTTGATTAATTCTCCGTTTTAATCTTCAACCAAGTATTCTCTTTGCTCGGGAATGAATTACCTTGCAACAACATAAATAAAATATACTATGTCTTTTGTGGTTAGGTCATCTTCAAAACTCAAGGGTCAACATAAGCAATGAAGTTGAGGTGCTCAAGAGGAAGCTGATGGAATCAGTTGTACTTGGAAGGAAGAATGACACTGAAAAAATTATGTTGAAGATGAAGAGGACAAGGGTTAGTTTAGGACTGAAATGTGAGGTTTGGGTAATATGTGCACTTTTGGCCATATTGTTTTTTTGGTACTTCATCTTAACTTGAGATGTAATGGGGGGAAATGTTAGTGTTATGATTTGTAAGAGGGGAGAGGAGAGAGGAGACAGGCCCGGCCCTGAGCCTTGTTTGAAGGGGCAATGGCCCAGGGCCCACGCCTATAAGGGGCCCCGTCTTAAAAAAAAAATTAAACAGCGAAGAAAGAGAAAGAGAAAAGTTGAACTAAAGGCGCGTGTAACAGGGGAGAAAGAGAAAAGTTGTCAAATTAAACACTCAAAAGTCAAACCCAAGTCCCAAACCTCCAAACGTTTCATCTTCTTCACTCTTTAGTTTTTTTCTCTCTCCTTCCTCATTTTCGAAATCATCCAATTCAAATTCAATATCATCTATTTCGCACTCGAATTGGAGCCCAGAATATTTAACCCACTACTGAAACCCTATTTTTTCCCATTTTCTTTTTCTGGTTTTCTTTACAAGTATCTGTTCGTACTTTTTTTCAGTACAAATATGAAATTATCACAGCAAGTTTCTATGAATTTCAATACCAAAGAAATGAAGAATAAGATGAAAGATGCAACTGAAGAAGCTGATGATTCTTATATATGCAGACTACAGTTGCCTACTAAACGCAAACTTACTCTTCTTTTATTTCACCCGATGATGTCTTTTTTTTTTTTTTTGTTTAAAACAACCCAGATGCTTCTAGGCTCCTCTACTGTTTATCTATATCCCTGATTCCCTGATTTCTTCTAGATTTAGGTGGTGATGGGATAAGGGATGAATAGAATCCTTGATTAGCACTGGTTTAGGAGAAATCAGTCTAGTGTCGAGGTCGAGAAAACGGTGTAGTCCGAAGCAATTGACACAAGGTACTGACTATTGTGGATCTCTTTCTTTCTATTTTTCTTTTTGTTTGATATTGCTTTATTGTATTTTTAATTTTATGGTACTTGATGCTCCTATAGGTTTATTATGAATGTGGAAGTATGACAAGTATGTTTTTAATAAAATGTTAGGTGGGAATATTATTCTCAGAAATTATCACAGCAAGTTTTTATGGGCTTTCTCTGAAATTATCATTTTATTTCATTATGTAAACTTATCATTTTTTTTAGTATCATGTATTAAGTGATAGTATATGGGTTGCTTGAACAATTTATTTTTCGTAAATTTATTTGTAAGATTGCATTCATCTAAACAATGAGTTCATTTTAATACAACTACCATCATTTGTTTTTAATTTGTTCTATTAAAAATTGCATTTTTTTTAAGGGCCCCAATCTCCTATTTTGCCTAGGGCCCCAAAAAGCTCAGGACCGGGCCTGAGAGGAGAGAGGAGACAAGAGAGAGAAAATGGTGGTCCTGGAGAGAGAGGAGAGACAAAATGGAGGTCAGAGGAGAAAGAGGAGAAAGAGCAACTGAAGGTCAGAGGAGAGAGAGAAAAATCGAGGGTTTTACAAAAGGTTGGGACAAAATTTTCCGTTGGAGGTTAACCATGACATCATTTTTGGCCCCAAATCCAAATTGGGCTGCAACTTAAATGTACATTCAATTTATAAGGCTGCAATTGAAGAGTTTGAAATGAAAATGATGCAATTAACAAACTCGCACATACAAAAGGCTGCATTTGGCGAAAAATCCATTGTCCATTCCACATAACATTAAACATGTATTCATTTAATGTTTTTTCTTAGATACATTTCTAAATTCCTAAATTCTTGTAAAATCCTTACTACACAATAAATCAAAGGATTCCAATCCAATACATTTCATGCTTGTGATATGATAGAACTATGCATTCCAATAATAGTGCAATCCAATTCACAAGTCAAACAATCAGGAAATACATACAGATTTCCAATCATTTCATGGTACCAAACAATCTCATCAATAAGAATCATACAGTTGTTCCCTATCATGATTGTAGGTTCCAATGAAAGAATTCATAACCTAACATGATACTAACATATCCAACTGAACTATTATGTGTACGTACCTTGTAATGAAGAATCTTCACTGACTATTTAAATGCTCCGCTTATGAAATTAGGACCTGATCGGATAATGAAATTTTTCAGTGCTACGTCCTTGATATTATTAAAAATAAAAACAGCTTGATTAACTATGTAAAACTTCGTGTTTCGAAATATAAAAATAAACAATCTTGTTGTTTAAACTTCTTTTTTTCATAAACTATATTGACACTAACGTCTTTGGGAACTAATAGATAATATGTTAAAAAATTCTATTTTAGTTACCTTATATTATACTTATTCATAATAACCAAAACACGACTCACTATGTCCTAGTCTTATAAAAATAGGATTTGAATAATGAAATTACCATAAAAACTACCAATATAGCTATCAATATGATTTCCTTTACTTAATTTATAAGTTGCTAGTATTTGAAAGCTTACTCCAATTACAATTAATCAAATAACAATTTAATCAAATTACATCTTGGTCAAATTACATTAAAATTACAAAATCAGATTATACAATATTAAGTAATAAAAGCGAAGTTTGTATTATTATTAATTTTTTTATACCGAACAGTCGTACAAGCGCTCGAGCCTCACACAACCCATCGCCTACCTCTCGCGACCACAACACACACGCACACAACGCACGACACTTGCCTTTGAGCGTTTTCACACACAGCAGACGCGACGACTCGTCGCACACCCATAGCTTCGCACACTTGACGCTCGCACATACACACAGTAGCACACTCGATGTTGGCATGTAACGCACCCTCAGTTCGCAAACAGAGTAGTAGCACATTCGACACATAAGACCGTCGAGCCACGCACCACTCACTCGAAGCCTCGCGTCGCACCCTAGCCTCAACAGCAGCGACGACACTCCAAGCCTCGCTCGACACCCTCGCCATAAACGCTCGCACGTCGATGATGGTTACGCAAACACAGGGGAGGAGGGAAGAAGGTATCATCGGAGACGGGAAAGGAAAGTGACGAAGAGGGAGAAGGAAAGAGGAGGAGAAATAAAAGCTTTGGGGAAAAAAAGGGCTGGGTAAAGTTAGACTTGGATTTTTGCTGATTTATTATTATTATTATTATTATTATTATTATTATTATTATTATTATTATTATTATTATTATTTTTCTTCTTCTCTCTTATTTATAAGATGGTAAACCTAGGTTTAATAGGATTTGTTCCAAAACCAAATTCCTATTTCTTATTTTATTATTTTAAAATAAGAATAAAAATAAAACCATAATATAATTAGGTATAAAAGGTAGGTTATACATTTAAGTTTTAACTGTAGGCTTACCCAAACTGTATATTTTGTTGTAAATAATATGAAAATACTTTCGTTTTATTCTTTGTATTTTCTTTTTTATAAAGAATAACTCCAAAAAATACGGAGTATTACAGGCTTCCCCCTTAAAGGAACTTTCGTCCCAAAACTTTGAGGTAGCCACTCTTAACGATGCTCTTGCACTTCTAAGTCCCAATATTTCACAAGCGTTTTCTAACTCTCGCACGTCACATAAGCAATAAATACACATAATTAATAGACTTGACAAACTTAACAAACTTTAGGGTGGAAGCGCAAAATTCTATCCCATTCTTCCCCCCTTAAAAGAAAAGTTATGTCCTTGTAACTCAGGCACCTACCTCTTGAAAAAGCTCAGGGTACTTCAGATGCATCGCATCTTCTGCTTTCCATGTGGCTTCTTCAATATTTTGATTTCTCCACAACACCTTGACAATGTTGACTTCCTTATTTCTCGTACTACACACCTTGTGGTCTAGGATCTTGATGGGTTTCTCTACATAGGACAAGGTTTCATTTAACTCGACGTTTTCATGTTCTAGGACATGTGACTCGTCAGGTACGTATTTTCGGAGTTGGGATACGTGAAACACATTATGGACCTTTTCTAAGTCGTTAGACAATTTTAGGCGATAAGCTACTTTGCCTACTCTTGCCAAAATCTCATATGGTCCTATGAACTTAGGGCTTAACTTCCCCTTTTTCCCAAATCACATCACTCCTTTCATTGGGGACAACTTAAGCAACACTTTTTTTATCCAACTTCATAATTTTCTTCCCTTTGCTTCTGATCCACATAGGACTTTCATCTGTCCTGGTGTAGCCCTAATCTTTTCTTGAATGAATCGCACTTAATACACAGTCTTTTGAATCATTTCAGGACCTAACACCATAATCTCACTAACGTCGTTCTAACACAAGGGACTACGACACTTTCTCTAGTATAGTGCTTCGAATGGAGCCATTTTAATACTAGCAAGGTAAATGATGTTGTATGAGAATTCTATGAGGTCCAAATGGTCTTCCCAAGATCTATGATATTCTAAGGCACAGGCTCTTAGCATGTCTTCCAATGTCTGAATGGTTCTTTCTATTTAACCGTTTGTAACTGGGTGAATTGTTGTACTCATCAATGGCTCACTACCAAATGCTCCCTGGACTTTTTTCCAGAATTTAAGAAGGAATCACAAATCCTTATCTAAAACTATACTCGTGGGTACCTCATCCAATCGAATGACATGTTTAACGTATACTTTAGATAGGGCATCCATAGTCCATGTGTCTTTCATGGGTATGAACATCGTCGTCTTGGTTAGTATGTCCACTATTACCCATATTGTGTTATTGCCTCCCTGACTCCTAGGTAAGGCTACCACGAAAAGTCAATGGATATCGAATCCCACTTTCATGTTGGGATATCTAGAGGTTGAATTTTCCCTTGGGGTCTCTTGTGTTCACTTTTAACCTTCTAGCACGTTTGACATTTGAAAACAAACTCGGCTACTGCCTCTTCATCCCAGGCCACCAAAACATCCTTTTCAGGTCCTTATATAACTTATCCCCTCTTGGGTGGACGGAATAGTTCGTGTTATGAACTTCACTCATTATCTTTTGCCAACCCCTCAAATTTTTGCAGTACACACCACCGACCCTTATAGCATATACTCCCATCTTCATGGATTTCAAACCCATCTGCTTTTTCCTCCTTAAGTTTTGCTTTGACTGGCTCAAGTCTTACATCCTAAGGCTAACTCTCTCTTATTTCATCTAGAAATTTAACCTAGATGGTTAGGGCACTCAATAGCTTTTCTACTTTCCCTTCATGAACCACCTCTATTTAGAGTGTAGAATAAAATTCCTTACAAATATTAGTCTAGTATAAACACTAGATCAACTACAAGAGGGGGGGGGGGGGGGGGTGAATTGCAGTTGCGGAGATTTTCAAACTTTTTGTGGATAATCTAATTTGAAAGCTAGTAAAGAGAAAAGCCAATAAGGAAGAACACACAAAGATCTCTTTTATCAAGGTTCTCTTCCTCAATTATTTAGGAAGAAACCTTGCTCTTTTATTTATAGTAGTTATTACAACTTATTATAAATCAATCCGCACTCAGTTCCTCTAGGAACCAGTTTCCAGTCACCTGGTTCCCCCTGAACACGTGACTATCCTTACTTGACTTCACTAGAAGTCTTCTTTTTCTCTCTTCTTTTTCTCTTTCTCTTTCTCACTCTTGATTACAAGATTTTGTTCTCTCAACCCATACTTGAAAAGTATTACAAGAGTAATTGCTCGAAGAGTAATAAAACCGAAATGAACTTCCTTATAAAATAATACAAATAAATCTGGGAAGTTGTTAGTTTATTCTCATTCATTGTTCAGCTATATATAGGAGACCACATCAGCTCCTAATTTTTCTCCACTAAGCAGACATGGGTGTTAGAAGTGACCCATGGTCTAGCCATTTGTGGAAGTTATAATTTCCACGATCTTCTCCCACTAAGTCCACTTTCATCTAGCCACCTTTGTTTGTGCGCTATCTTCTTAGATAGTTGGTTAAGCGCTATCTTCTTGGGTAGTTGTTGGTTAAGCACTATCTTCTTGGGTAGTTGTTGGTTAAGCGCTATCTTCTTGGGTAGTTCGTTACTCCTCCAAGATTCTAGGAAATAACTCCCTAGAATCCAGGATCAGGAGCGTGACTTTAGTATCCTTCACAACAGGTCAGTTAGTTAGGATTTGTTACGCTCAAAACTTCAGCCATGCAATCTATAAGGAAGCAACAAAACACATATTATCTCTAATATCATGGAGATTATTTTATGCAAAATAGTATTCCATGTAATTAGGTTAGCAATTTATAACACTTAATATTTCAAGCAAATTAAATAATTTATTTAAATAACTTGACTAGGTTAAACTCATAACCATTTCTCCACAAGTTAAGACAGTATGAAACAAAATGCATATTACACTTAAGACAGTATGAAAACTTAATTCTAAGTTGCACAATTAATTTCCTAGATTCAATAGTATTATTTTTCATCATTAAAACCGTGAATACAACAACAAAGTTTGTCGGCAACTACCAAGGTGTTTAGGCTATGGATAGATTTGCGACTTAATGCATCAGCAATAACATTTGCTTTACCCTCATGGTATTGTATGTCTAAGTCATAGTCCTTAATGAGCTCTAATCACCTGTGTTGTCTTAAGGTCTTTCTAGATGAAAATGTATTTGAGGCTTTTGTGATCGGTGAAGATTCAATAGGTCACCCGGTAAAGGTAAGGTCTCCAGATTTTTAAGGTAAAAACAATTGCAGCCAACTCTAGGCCATGTGTTGGGTAGTCAACTTCATATGGTTTCAGTTGTCGAGACGCATAGGCTATGACTTTCCTATTTTGCATAAGAACACAACCCAATCCATTCTTTGACACATCCCTATAAACATCATCTCACTCATTCCCGTTAGGCAAGGTTGGGACAGGTGCTAAAGTTAATCTCTCTTTGAGCGTTTGAAAGGCTTTCTCACTATCCTCACTCCAGTTAAACCTACAATCTTTCTTCATTAAGTTGGTCATAGGCTTTGCTATTTTTGAAAAGTCTTTCACAAACCTCATATAATAATCGGCTAAACCCAAGAAACTTCATATATCTATGACATTCTTTGGTGTAGGCCATTCACTCACAACTTTTATTTTTGCAGGATCTACTGACACACCCTCCTTAGAGACAAAATGACCCAAAAATGACACTCTTTCTAACCAAAATTCACACATCGAAAACTTTGCATACAGTTGGTTGTCCCTAAGTGTCTGTAAAATAAACCTCAAATGACCCTCATGTTCCTCCTTGCTCCTTGAATATATTAATATGTTGTCTAGGAACACGACTACAAATTTATCGAGTTAGGGTCGAAAAACCACATTCATGAGATCCATGAAAACAACAGGTGCATTGGTTAACCCAAAAGACGTGTCCATATCTAGTCCTGAAGGCAGTCTTAGGTATATATTGATCAGCAATCCTCAATTGATGGTAACCTGACCTTAAGTCTATTTTGGAGAACACCCCAGCACCTTCTAGTTGGTCAAACAAGTCAACTATCCTAGGTAATGGTTATTTGTTTTCCACAGTGACCTTGTTCAACTCACGATAGTCTATACACAACCTAAAACTACCATCCTTCTTCTTCAAAAATAAGACAGGGGCTCCCCATGGTGACATACGAGGTCTAATATCCCCCTTCTCGAGTAGTTTCTTCCAACTGGTTTTTCAACTCGTTAATTTTTGCTGGAGCCATTCGATATGGGGCTTTGGAGATAAGTGCAGTTCCATGTACTAGGTCAACAATGAACTTGACATCTCTAGTTAGAAACATACTAGGTATTTCTTCAGTAAAAACATCCTGGAATTCTCTTACTATAGGCACATCATCAGGTCTGAATGGATCATCCTCAACCCTTCTCACGGAACACATAAATAAAGGCCATCCTTTGTCTATATAGCTCTTAAGTTGCAAAGCATTGATTACTTTATTTCCTGGTTCTCGATGTATTCTCCTACATGAAACCCTTTTTCCCAAAGGATCTCTCAGTTCCACCTTATGTGCATCACAATCTATCTTGGCCCTGTACTTCCCAAGCCAATCCATTCCTAAAATGACGTCTAGGTTTGATAAATTAAACTCTATTAGATCGGAAGGAAAGAAGCCTTCCCCTATTTTCAACGACGCATTTAGGAATCTTCTAGAGCAATTGACGGTATCCCTAGACGGAATAATTATAGGCATAGAAATTGACTTGGACTCAATCAGTGCTAGAGTTTTAACAGTTGTATGGACAATAAAAGAAAATGATGCTCCAAAATTGAACAATACTTTAACAGGAGTTGAGTTGATAGAGAAAGTACTCATGACAACATCCCTACAAGCTTCCTCTTCGCTAGCTGTCATCATATACAACTTCCCTTTACCCTTATTATCATTTTTGTTGGTCACATGGTTGTCATTTGGTGCCTTATTATTGGTGTTGGTTGGTGGTTTGGACTAATTGGAGTTTCCTGACCCATTGTATGCATTTTCTCCATTCCCATTCCTAGGCTTGTCTCAGTACTTCCCTTTCTTTTGACCATTGGGGT
Organism: Beta vulgaris subsp. vulgaris; assembly: GCF_026745355.1. Taxonomy (NCBI): domain Eukaryota; kingdom Viridiplantae; phylum Streptophyta; class Magnoliopsida; order Caryophyllales; family Amaranthaceae; genus Beta; species Beta vulgaris. Next base: position 28,586,988 of record NC_079206.1, on the reverse strand, counting down.
TAGCTTTATTATTTGAGTAACACTCTACGCCCTAATTTCCCACATTCACGACACTCCACCTTATCACCCTCGCAATCTCTCCAGGATGGTTGTTTGGGCACTTGTTACACCTGTACACACGCTCAGGTCTGCAGTTGTTGGTGTTATTATTGTGGTTATTCTTCTATGGTAAGTGTTGTTGTAATTGGGTCCTTTACGAAAGTTTCTTTGGGAGTTTTCGTTGTTCTGGTTCCCATGGTGTTTCTTTTCAAATCGTTGAACCTCGGGGTTTGGACTCTGCTTCCATTTCTCACCTTGTTTACCCCCTTGCTCTTGTTTCCTTATGGCATATAAATTAGCAACTTTGCCAAAAACATGGTCTATTGAGGTAAAGGTATCTCCCCTAGTCTCCCTTGCAGGTCAAAGGTGAGCCCTAATTCAAAACGTGAGGCCTTAGCTTCAGTAAGGGAAATTTCAGGAGCAAATCTCATCAACTCGATTAAGTTGCGGTAATATTCCTTAATAGACATGCTCCCTTGTTCTAGCATCATAAACTCATGGGCTTTCTGCTTTTTAAGGTATGGTGGGTAATATTTATCCCTTAAGGCCTTCTGGAAAGCTTCCCACCGAAAGCTAGGTTGCTTTAAGAGGTTGTCCTTAGCTTAAGTCCACCAAAAGTGGGCATCTCCCTGCAGGTCATAGCTAGCTACGGGCACAGTCTTATCATCTAGGTAGGTAAGGGTGGAGAAAATCTTATCAAACTCCCCAACCCAATTCTCCAATTCCTTGGCCCCCTTTCCCATTCAGTACTGGTGGGTTCCTATAGGCAACCTTTTTAGACAAGTTCCCATTCCGATTATGACCTTGGGCTAGGTTAGTTGTAATTTGCACTAGGTCACGTATCGATTGCATATATATATATATATGTATATATATATATATATATATGTATGTATATATATATATATATGTATGTATATATATATATATATATATGTATCTTATATATATATATACATATATATATATATGTATATATATACATATATATATATATATATTATATTATATATACATACATATATATATATATATATACATACATATATATATATACATATATACATATATATATATATATATATATATGTATAAAGCTTGTATGTAAACCTGCCATAATTGGAAGACGTTTCACGCACGCGTCGTATAAAGTATTCAAAATGGTATTATATATATAATATTTTGAGATTGTACTATAGATGAAGTTTTAAATAAGTACTAAAATAAAAATAAAACTTATACACCGTAAGTAGCTAGTAACATAATCCTAACAAAGAAGCTCAAAGGCGCGACATCATCCTCACATGCAAATGTCGGTAAGGTAGCGTGTTAGCAAATGTCGGTAAGGTAGCGTGCTAGCAAATCTCGAACCTCGTCTACCTCGGAGGTGGTGAAAGAATCCTCCCTTGGCTTGAACTTGATGAATATCTTATAAAAACAAATATGAGGAAACACACATAAGAAGTCAATAATGAGAATAAGTGCCGGAGGTTAATGAAAGTTGAGCTAAGAAGTCAAAAATCGACACAAAATGGCCTTCACTTACCCAAATTGGGTTTCAAAGCATGGGAAATGATTTAAATTGAATCTAATGGTTGAATATGTTTTTATTATAGTGATATATGTCCTAACAAGTGACTAAATGCGGAAATTAAGGAAAATGAACATGAAAATCTAATATTGGCCTAAATGACCTTTATTTACCCAAATTGGGTTTCAAAGTATGAGAAATGGTTTTTCTTGACTCTAATCCTTATATATGTTGCTATTAGTACTATATATGTCCTAACATGTGACTAAATGCGAGAATTAAGGAAAATAGACAAGAAAATCTAATATCGGCCTTAAATGACCTTCATTTACCCAAATTGAGTTTCAAAGCATGAGAAATAGTTTTTCTTGACTCTAATGGTTATATATGTTGCTATTAGTACTATATATGTCCTAACATGTGGCTAAATGTGGAGAATTATGTAAATTGAACTTGAAATGCCAAAATAGGCCTGAAAAGACCTTCATTTACCCAAAATGACATTTATCTATCCAAAATGGATTGAGAGCACATGAGTGGACTTTACTTGACTCTAATGGTTAAATATGTTACCATTAGTACTATGTATGTCCTAACATGTGACTAAATGTGGGAATTAAGGAAAATGAACATGAAAGTCTAATATCGGTCCTAAATGACCTTCGTTCACCCAAATTGAGTTTCAAAGCATGACAAATAGTTTTTCTTGACTCTAATGGTTATATATGTTGCTATTAGTACTATATATGTCCTAACACGTGACTAAATGTGGAAAAATATGTAAATTGAACTTGAATGGCCAAAATAGATCCAAAAAGGCGAAAATGGGTTGTTATGTATAATACCTTCTCAATATCCCTGACTTCCTTGCAACTTGAGGCTATATCGAACATGAACCTCAACACATTGTAGCCAGACTCGGTTTCCCTAGGTTGTTATGCACACTAATTATAGAATGACATTTAAAAATCATGTAAGAAACATACATGTTTTTTTTTTTTTTTTTTTTTTTGTAAAAGAAAGAAGTAGAAGAATAATATGAATTACCTTCATTGTTTTCCACTGAGGAACTTTTCCTGTTCTCCCAACCTTCTTCAAACAGCTTTAGTTATCTTAATTTCATGTGATAAGTGGACAAAGGAAGAAATTAGTAAATGAGTTATGCTAATAATAATAAGCATTTTAATTAAGTAACAAACATACATATTTATGCCTGATTTGAGGAGTAAGGATCATGGTGGATCTTGAGATGCAGAATCAAACTGAAGGACAAATCACAAGAAGCGACCAATGGGCACTAAAATCACAAAATAAAGTTAGGAAGCAATCATATGAGCACTTGTATTGTATAATAATTATTAAGTGCTAAAAAGGGATACAAAGGTTATTAAGAACTATACTCTTCAAAACAAGGGGCAAATATGAACTTATATTGTGCATGTTTAGTTGTTTGGAGGCATAGCCAAATATACTCCTTAACCTCAGTTGTGTAGTTTAGCATTGTTCCAAATCCCCCGAATTCGGTTACTTTGGCCTTAGCACATACTAGGGTTCTTAATTTGCTAATTTCCGATCAAGTTCCTTTGCTCCCAGTGGATACAATCCCTACTTCCATTATACTTGCTTAGTGTGGATGAAAGTAGGTTAATTATATTTGGTTAGGAATTCAAACGCCTACCAGCTGGCGTAAGAAGGGAGTATTAGCAACATAAAACAAATAAAATGTTCAAAGTAACAAATTTAGATAACCCTACCTCGGTCATGGTCGCCTTAACGACCTCGACCTCCTGCCCGTCGGGGGTCAGGCACGCCTTCCTATCCAGCTTGGTCGTACGATGCTCCGAGGCCTTGTCGAACATCGCGGCCATTTCGGCCCTCGAGAGGGCCGAGAAGGGTAGTCTGGTGGTCTCTTCAGGCCAAGGCCTCTTTTTCTAGGCCGTCGTAGCTGCAACACTCGAGCTAGCAGCAGCAGGAGGGTCCTCGACCTTAACCGACGTCAGGACCTCAGCCTTAACGTCCTTTGGCACAGGTTTCGGAGCCAGGATACGGGGAAGCGGCTGTTCCCCTCTATGGAAGGATCATCCTCGAGTTTCACTTCCGGAGCCCTCGTTACCGCCCTCGAGGCCGAGGACGAGCTAGAGCCTGCCTTAGCCAATTTGCGTCGGTTGCCCCCTCGAAGGGCCTTAGCAGTATTCAGGGGTTGAGACATTGCTGGTCGAGGTTACAAAAGAGGGGTGAAATCAAGTTTAAGAGTGAGAAGAAAGAAGGATGAGATTATGAATTCTGCAGGACTGTTGTCCGTACTTATAAGCAAGTCAGATTACAGTTTCCTAAAAAAGGGCATTAATTACTTGCCCTACAATGGGCTTCCACGTGTTAAAGCCCAAGAAAGAAGCCTCACGTGTCACGCGCTCACACAAGTTATGATTCACCAGAGAGATAGCAGAAGCTCTAAGTCTAAGTAGAAAAGTCCTATGTCTCAAAGCATGTCATGCATCAAGTGACTAAACATAAGGAAACGAGCCATGACGAGATAGGCCAAAAAACAAGGAATGTTCATTTCATTAAAAGAAGCATTACATCCTAAGAGTAACCCAGAGCTTATAAATGCATTCAAGAAAAGACAAAAGGCAAAAGCTATGATAAGTAAAAAGTTAAGAAGAGCTACTCAAAGTATCGCTGTCTGAATTCTCAGACACACCCTCTTCGTCATCACTCTAAGAGGAGGAGGTATTTCTCAAGTCCTCTAGCACCCCCGAGTTTTCCTCACGAGCCTCTTCTTCTCGGCGGGCGCCAGCCTCGACAGCCAAGGGTGCCCTTCGAGCCGTGGAATGTCCCCTCCCAGAAGATCCTCTATGTCAATGACATCGTCCACTTGGAACTCTGTGTCCGAATCATCGCCCAATTGGAGTTCGGCATCGACGGTCGCATTATACTCTGCCTCGACCGCCTCCCAGTCCGCCGAGGGGTGCACCTTCTTGAAGGCTTCGCGAAGTTTTCCCACGGCCTCTCGAGCAGCAACCTCAGCTGCCTCCAATCCCACGTCAGCTGCGAAGTACCAGCCTGCCTTCGAGCCCTTCCATTACCCGATTATGAGGTCTCGAGTATGCAAAACACTATCTTGTTGGCTCACCGAGTCCCGGACTTTTTTCTCAAAGGCAGCCTTCACTTTGGCCCAGCTCTTTTTCTTCACCTCGAGGCTCTTGTTAAGCATCTCGATCTCTTGACCCCGTTCCGTGGCCAAAAAGGTTTGAGACTTCAGCCTTGCTGAAGCCAGCAGTATGACAATGACTTATCACCGCCATATCAATCGAGTGCTGAAAGATAAAGAGAGTTAGTACTAGATCACAATAAGAAATAGACAAGTCAAAAATGACCAATTTACGTCAATCCAAGAAGAATAAAGCTTCTGGACCTCATCCTCTTCAGAGAGTGCTTGAATGGCCTTGATGTCCGGCCTCGAGATGAACCACTTTACCACTGAATAAAAAAGGGTTGCCTTCCCGAGGTTGGTCTTCTCTGTGAAATCCCGGGTGTCAGTTTCCGGTAAGAGGTCTTCCTCTTCTTTGGGGCAGGAGAGTCCTCCCCTTGAGAGGGAGATATGTCCCCTGTCTCAGGTACCTCTGCGGACTTCCCTTATGATCTAGGGCGTCCCCTTTCTACCTTAGGGTGTCCTCCTTGGCCACCTCCCTCCTCTCGTCCGTCCCTCGAGGAGTGACGATGGTAGAGGTGTTAGGTGGACGAACCTTTGGCCTCTTCGAAGGGTCCTAGAATAAGGAGAGTTAGAAGGAATAAAATAAGTATGGCACTAACACATAAAAAACGAAAGCTACCTTTGGGGCTCGAGGTACCCGCGTGTCTCCCTTCGACACCTTCATTTAAAGCTGTTCCTGGACCCTCTGATTGGCGGTCAACTGTTTCTGCATCTCGTCACTATGTTCTTGACAAGCTATGCCTGCAAAGCAACACAAAAACAGTTAGAATCATTTTAAAGAAAAGGATGGTGGTCGAATGCCTTAAGCTCACAAAGTCCCTACCCTAGGGATAGGCTGGGTTCAACGCCATCGCCGACAAGAAATGCGCATTGCTCAGGTAATCCGCAGCAGGATTCTAGTGCTGAGGAACTTGCTTCCGATCACCCCTCTCGATGACACTGACACATTGGCAGTAGATGGCTACCCTCGTCCTCTGTCATTCCAAGTTATCCGCCAATCTTAGGCGGATTTCGGGTCGTTTTTGGTGTCGGTTCGAGCCTAGTGTCGGGATTTAGGAGAGATTTGACGTTAGGAGGTGTTGTCGGAGGATGTTGTGATTTGAGGAGTCTAGGGAGTGGATTGCATGGTGGCATAGTCGAGGGCCGATGTTAGCCCTAAGATCGCTTTTTGTACCCCGGGGTCCTTGTCCGTAGTCCTTTATGGTCCATCTTTCGAGGTTTCCGAGCTTTATTCGAGTTCCGAGGTCCGTCGTTCAAGCTTCGTAGTTGTTCATCGTCCGAGGATCGTCTTCACTCTAGTTCTACAGCTTCGTGGCTTACTCAAAAGCCAAGTTACTTCCGTTTTCTTCGTTGGATTTTTTTTGGTGGTTTTTGTGAGGCAGACTACACGTCGCAACCCGCGATCAGTATCGCGAGTCGCGACCTGGCCATGGTCGCAAGTCGCAACCCCCTGCGTCAACGCCTTTATGTTTTCTTTTCCTCCCTTGGAGGGTTAGGTTGTTATTTTAGTTTTATAACAAGGAGAGAGGGCGAAAGAGAGGAGGGTTCTACAGGGTTTCTTTTTCTCTTCTTTGGTAGATTTGTAATGAACTCTATGGCTTTGCTAGCTTAAACTTCTATCTTGGATTTGGTTGTTGAAGCTCTAATCTATGTGTGAGAACTTCTTACTCTCTATCATGGTCATTGTGATGCTTCATGTATTTATTTCCATAATGTTTGCATATTCTTTGCTTGAAACGTTACTAGCATTGTTGTGTGAATCATCTAATGCTAATTCTAAGTGCATAATCGGATTGTTATGTTCCTAGCTCCATGTAGCATACTAGGTGTTTGATTAAATGATGAACATTAATCTTGTGCACTTAGAGAAGCATTGCTTATTACTTGAATGTTATTGCTTTGATAATATTAGTAATCCTATTGTGATCCTCGACTTTAATGCTACTTTCGTTTGGACTTAAGTGCGATTCATTTGAGTTAAGTCATTGTAGGGAGGTTCAAACCACGCGGATAATGTGTTTAACCACGATCTAGGACGATAGAGGTCGAGACTTCTCGATAGGTGACCATAGGAAGGGTTGAGGGTTAAGGTTTCGTGATCACAAACTAGGTTAGGGTGTATGCTAATCGAGTCCAAGGCCTTTTTATATTGTAATCTCTTCGCGTTTTAATACCCTGCGTAGTTTAGTTTACTTACATTGTTCCAAATCCCCCAAATTCGGTTACTTTGGCCTTAGCACATACTAGGGTTCTTAATTCGCTAATTTCCGATCAAGTTCCTTTGCTCCCTGTGGATACAATCCCTACTTCTATTATACTTGCTTAGTGTGCATGAAAGTCGGTTAATTATATTTGGTTAGGAATTCAAACGCCTACCACCTGGCGTAAGAAGGGAGTATTAGCAAAATAAAACAAACAAAATGTTCAAAGTAACAAATTTAGATAACCCTAACTCGGTCATGGTCGCCTTAACGACCTCGACCTCCTGCCCGTCAAGGGTCAGGCATGCCTTCCCATCCAGCTCGGTCATAAGATGCTCCGAGGCCTTGTCGAACCTCGCGGTCATTTCGGCCCTCGGGAGGGCCGAGAAGGGTAGCTTGGTGGTCTCTTCAGGCCAAGGCCTCTTCTTCGAGGCTGTCGTAGCTGCAACACTCGAGCTAGCAGTAGGAGGGTCCTCGACCTTAACCGACGTCAGGACCTCAGCCTTAACGTCCTTTGGCACAGGTTTCGAAGCCAGGATACGGGAAAGCGGCTTTTCCCCCTCTATGGAACGATCATCCTCGAGTTTCACTTTCGGAGCCCTCGTTTCCACCCTCGAGGTCGAGGACGAGCTAGAGCCGACCTTAGCCAGTTTGCGTCGCTTGCCCCCTCGAAGGGCCTTAGCAGTATTCAGGGGTTGAGACATTGCTGGTCGAGGTTACAAAAGAGGGGTGAAATCAAGTTTAAGAGTGAGAAGAAAGAAGGATGAGATTATGAATTCTGCAGGACTGTTGTCCGTACTTATAAGCAAGTCAGATTATAGTTTCCCAAAAAAGGGAATTAATTACTTGCCCTACAATGGGCTCCCACGTGTTAAAGCCCAAGAAAGAAGCCTCATGCGCCACACGCTCACACAAGTTATGATTCACCGGAGAGATAGCAGAAGCTCTAAGTCGAAGTAGAAAAGTCCTATGTCTCAAAGCATGTCATGCATCATGTGACTAAACATAAGGAAACGAGCCATGAAAAGATAGGCCGAAAAACAAGGAATGTTCATTTCATTAAAATAAGCATTACATCCTAAGAGCAACCCAGAGCTTAACTAAATACATTCAAGAAAAGACAAAAGGGAAAAACTATGATAAGTACAAAGTTAAGAAGAGCTGCTCGAAGTATCGCTGTCCGAAGTCTCGGACACACCCTCCTCATCATCACTCTCAGAGGAGGAGGTATTGCTCAAGTCCTCTCGCACCCCCGAGTTTTCCTCACGAGCCTCTTCTTCTCGACGGGCGCCAGCCTCGACAGCCAAGGGTGCCCTTCGAGTCGTGGAATGTCCCCTCCCAGAAGGTCCTCGATGTCAATGACATCGTCCACTTGGAACTCTGTGTCCGAATCATTGCCCATTTGGAGTTCGGCATCGACGGTCGCATTATACTCCGCCTCGACCGCCTCCCAGTCCGCCGAGGGGTGCACCTTCTTGAAGGCTTCGCGAAGTTTTCCCACGGCCTCTCAAGCAGCAACCTCAGCTGCCTCCAAACCCACGTCAGTTGCGAAGTACCAGCCTGCCTTCGAGCCCTTCCATTCCTCGATTATGAGGTCCCGAGTATGCAAAACAATATCTTGTTGGCTCACCAAGTCCCAGACCTTTTGCTCCAAGGCAGCCTTCTCTTCGGCCCAGTGCTTTTTCTTCACCTCGAGGCTCTTGTTAAGCCTCTCGATCTCTCGATCTCTTGTGAAGCCAGCAGTATGACGATGACTCATCACAACCATATGAATCGAGTGCTGAAAGATAAAGAGAGTTCGTACTAGATCACAATAAGAAATAGACAAGTAAAAAATGACCAACTTACGTCAATCCAAGAAGAATAAAGCTTCTCGACCTCCTCCTCTTCAGAGAGTGCTCGAACGACCTTGATGTCCGGCCTCGAGATGAACCGCTTTACCACCGAATAAAAAAGGGCTGCCTTCTCGAGGGTGGTCTTCTCTGTGAAATCCCGGGTGTCAGTTTACGTCAATCCAAGAAGAATAAAGATTCTCGACCTCCTCCTCTTCAGAGAGTGCTCGAATGGCCTTGATGTCCGGCCTCGATATGAACCGCTTTACCACCGAATAAAAAAGGGCTGCCTTCTCGAGGGTGGTCTTCTCTGTGAAATCTCGGGTGTCAGTTTCCGGTCAGAGGTCTTCCTCTTCTTTGGGGCAGGAGAGTCCTCCCCTCGAGAGGGAGATATGTCCCTGTCTCAGGTACCTCGACGGACTTCCCTTACGATCTAGGGGGTCCCCTTTCGACCTTGGGGTGTCCTCCTTGGGTGGACGAACCTTTGGCCTCTTCGAAGGGTCCTAGAATAAGGAGAGTTAGAAGGAATAAAATAAGCATGGCACCAACACATAAAAAATGAAAGCTACCTTTGGGGGTCGAGGTGCCCGCGTGTCTCCCTTCGACACCTTCATTTAAAGCTGTTCCTGGACCCTCTGATTGGCGGTCAATCGTTTCTGCATCTCGTCACTAAGTTCTTGATGAGCTATGACTGCAAAGCAACACAAAAACAGTTAGAATCATTTCAAAGAAAAGGATGATGGTCGAATGCCTTAAGCTCACAAAGTCCCTACCCTGGGGATAGGCTGGGTTCCACCCCATCGCCGACAAGAAATGCGCATTGCTCAGGTAATCCGCAGCAGGATTCTAGTGCTGAGGAACTTGCTTCCAATCACTCCTCTCGATGACGGTGACACATTGGCAGTAGATGGCTACCCTAGCCTCGTCCTCTATCATTCGAGGTACAAACCTATTGAGCCACAAGTTTGGGCCCTCAAGTAGAGGAACCACTGGGAAATCCCACTGCTCGGCCCGATATACATACATGAATTCGGTACGAAAAAACTGTTGATTCGAGGGCATAGCGCCAACAATCTTGTAGGGGTGATGGACCTGGAAGCTCCACCAGCCTTCTCCATTTGAGGTGGCGAACATGATGACGAGCTTTACCATATTCCTCCAAAGGACTAAAGAGTGTTTTACACCCATCATTTTACAAATGGCCAAGAAGCCCACCATCGAGCCCACGCTGTTGGGCATAAGCTGACATAAGGCCAGACCATAGGAGGAGAGCACCTCAACTATGAAAGGGTCCAGCGAAAACCTCAGTCCTAGCTCGAGGTGCGCCTTATACAGTGCGATATAACCCGTCGGTGGGGTATTGACTGTCACTGTAGGTTCCGGTATGTAAAGGGCGTAGGGGTGTTTGATAAAGAAAGAGCTCTCGAGGAATTGGAGATTTCCCGTTAGAAAGTCCATAAACGACCCTCGAAGGTGGAAATGAGCTATTCCCCGCGGCAGAGTCACAGCTTCCTCATCTCTGCCGCTCGTACTCACGGTAAGAGAGTTGCCCTCACTGCTTCCCTCCATCACTCGAACAACCTGGCTATTGAGAAGATCATATAAGTAACTCCTAATGGCCCGAGGTTAAGCAATGGTGACAGAGTGAGGGGGGTTATTTAACTCCTCCCCCCCCGTTAGAAACTATAGACGCACCGTCACTCGAGTACGGTAGAACATCGAAGACCTGAGTGGGATCGGGACACTCGAAGACCGCAGATCCTTCAGCAGGGGGCACCATCCAGAATGGTCCATTAGAAAGTTAAACAAAGAAGCAAAGGGATAAGATCGTACCTTAATCAAAGAGTGCTTTCGAGATCCGTCCCCGACTCGAAGTATAGCAACCAACCTTTAGGGCTCTCGAGATCGTGCAAAGAAGAGGGCGAGGTCTCAAAAGAATCAGAGCATGCAATGAGACATAATAAAGTACTTATCTTTGTTTATATAGTTGCCTGAAAAGGACGATTAACATCCGACGGGCACAGAAACCCCTCAAAGTACCAAAAATTGGGCCTCTCAATAGGCCCAAAGTCACCAGCTCCCTGGTCCAGTCTCCACAAACTCCCCATTACTTGACTGAAGTCCAGCTGAATCTAGTGTTGGAGTACAGCTCCTCCACCCTCAAAACCTCTCCTCGCCGGAGCCCCAACTCCCCAGGCAATTCGCGCTCGGACGGAGGCCAAAGACCTACATTTAGGAACTTCACCCAGATCGAGTGGAGGATATCTCGGCCATCGCCGTCATCGAGATCGACACCCGTCATAAGCTACGGTGTCACACCCCTCGAGTTACCTGGGGATCACTGGCCTCCGGGTAAACTCGAGCGAAGTCCCTCACTTCCTCGAGTTACTTGGGGCTCATTGGCCCTTGGATAACCTCGAGCGAGGTCCATCACTTCCTCGAGTTACTTGGGGTTCATTGGCCCCTGGGTAACCTCGAGCGAGGTCCTTCACTTCCTCGAGTTACCTGGGGCTCATTGGCCTCTGGGTAAGCTCGAGCGAGGTCTTTCACTTCCTCGAATTACCTTGGGCTCATTGGCCCCTGGGTAACCTCGAGCGAGGTCCTTCACTTCGTTGAATTACCTGGGGCTCATTGGCCCCTCGGTAACCTCGAGCGAGGTCCTTCACTTCCTCGAGTTACATGGGGCTCATTGGCCTCCAAGTAACCTCGAGCGACGTCCTTCACTTCCTCGAGTTACATGGGGCTCATTGGTCTCCCGGTAACCTCGAGCGAGGTCCCTCACTTCCTCGAGTTACCTGGGGCTCATTGGCCTTCGGGTAACCTCGAGTGAGGTACATCACTTCCTCGAGTTACCTGGGGCTCATTGGCCTCCGGGTAACCTCGAGCGAGGTCCCTCCCTTCCTCGAGTTACCTGGGGCTCATTGACCCCTTGGTAACCTCGAGCGAGGTCTTTCGCTTCCTCGAGTTACCTGGGGCTCATTGGCCCCTAGGAGACCTCGAGTGAGGTCCCTCACTCCCTCGAGATAGACCGAGAACCTAGTTACGGAGGGTATTCTGGTAACTTCCGCAAAACCCGTGGCATTAGAAGTGGCCTCTTCCACATGTTTTGCGTGGGGCTAATGTTTGGGCCCATTAAAGCCTTAGTGGGCCACCACATGTTCCAAAGCCCTCTATCGGCATGGCAAGCCCTTAGTGGGATCCACCCGTCTTAAATCATGTGCCAGCCTGGAAAAGACAGTTTTCACACATTTCAACACCTATAAATATGGATCAGATCGCCATTTATTAAGGCAATAACTTCTAGACAAACTACTTCACACATCCCAATTAATACACATCAAGTGACTTGATCGTCGGAGGGGCAATCCCGGATCCACCCCCGGGGTAATCTAACTCTCGTCTTGTGCAGGTCTCCCAGCAATCTTCGAGCATCCGTTCCTCATTAATCTTAATCTTGATCCATCCCACATAATACAAGTTTTTACTAGAAACAGAATGCGATGGAGTTGATGCAGAAACAGGTTTAATGTAGTATAATTCGGTGATGTAGTGCATGTACAGGTTTAAGTATATTTTGGAACATTATTATATTATTTAATGTAATTGAAAACAGCAACGACGACTAAACATTGAAACAACAACGGTAAAACAATCGTTGTGCAAGAAAGCAATGTTGCCAGGGAATTTTGATGGGAAGGACGGCTGCCGACCATTAGCGCAGTTTTAACCAGACGCTCAAACAATGTTCGTTTACAGTTGTCGGTAAAATAACGACTGCTCCCAGCCGACGTTGAATCAACGCAATTTTAAACCGTCGTTAAACTACTGACAACTCTAAACGGTCAGTGTAATGGAAAGAACGACGGTGAGCATGCAGTCGTTGATGTGTAAGAAAAACCGTCGTTGAATTATCACCGACGGCCAGCCGGTCGTTGATTCCTAAATTAGCGACCAAAACTGCAACGTCTATGATTCAACGACGGCTGGCCGTCGGTGTCTTTTCAAGCGTCGGTTTTCTAATAGTCAGCGACGACTTGTAACCGTTGTTGAATTTACATTTTCTTGTAGTGGTAGAAGAAAGAAGAAAGTTAACATAAAGAGTTTAATAGTATTTTTTTCCTGATTTTTTCTTTATCATATATATAAAACCATAAATTACTTATTGACACCATAATTCAAAGATTTGCGAATCGGTAATTTATGATATTATCTTAGTCCATCCAATTTCCAAATCTTGCTTAATTAGCTAAACAATAAAAACGAATATTAACTTCTCATTGTAATTATTTCGTTAGTTAGCTATGGTTTAAAATATTACATATATGTACCCCTTACTCCTCCAGTTGCCTTTAGCGGCTTCCACTGTCGCCCCAATGCTAAGTTCATCTTTGAGTCTCGTTTTACCCCGGCTAGTATAGAGTCGAGTGTGTCTAGTGCGTCAAAGAACATTGTTGGTACAAAACGGGGTTATACGATTAAAACTAATAAATAAGGTATAGATTATTCTGAGACTTTCATCCCTGTTGTTAGATCAACTACTTTTCGGTTGGTCTTGTCATTAGCTACTTCCTAACATGGTGATCTCATTGAGGAAGTGTACAAGAAACAACCTGTAGGTTTTATTTATCCCGACTTTCCTAATCACATTTATGGTATTAGGAAAGCTAACTATGGACTTAAAAAGGCTCCTCCATCTAGGTATCTTCGCTTCAGCAGTTTTTTGTTGCAACAAGCCTTCTTTTGTTGTCAATCAGATAATTCTATATTCATATTTAGTCGTAGAAAATTTATTATTTATCTTCTTCTCTATGTCGATGATATTATTGTCACAAACAACTCACCACCTTTAGTCACCAAATTCATTTTTGTTTTTGTCCGCTGAGTTTGCAATTGCTGTGAAAGATTTAGGTTATCTTTGCTATTTCGTAGCACTACAGGCTATCCACACCTCCAAAGGTTTATTCTTGTGTCAGAAAAATTATGTTACTGATCTCCTTTTCAAATTTCATATGCACATTGTTTAACCTGTTCACAAGCTTCTTCCTAGTCACACAACTATGTTGCTTACTGAGTGTCGAAGTATGGTTGGAGCTTTACAATACTTGACTATGCATTCAGTTTCCCAATTTATGCACCCTCCTCCCCACATCTCACATGTTGGTTAAATGTATATACATGTACTTGCAAGACACTTCAGACTACATCTATGGCTTTACCCCTCCACGACCATGTCCATCATGATTGCTTACTCAGATGCCCATTGGGCAGGTTGTCCGGATAGTTGTGGTTCCACTACTGGTTATCCCATCTTCGTTGTTGGTAATCTCATATCCTAGTGCTCGAAAAAGCAACCCACTGTCTCCAAGTCTTTAACAGAAGTGGAGTATCGTGTTGCTGGATGCACTGTACAAGACACTCTTTCGTTCCCTGTTAGCTGAGCTAGGACTCGTCATTCGGACCTTAGTCAAGTTATTATGTTATAATGTTTCTGTTTCTTATCTTGTTGTGAACCCTGTTGAGTATTATCGTAGCAAGCATATCAAGATTGATTATCATTTTGTTTGGGAGCCTGTTGCTCATGGTGACTTAGTTATACGTTTTGTTCCTATTGAGTTACAAATTGCCGACATTTTTACAAAAAGGTTTGTCTAGTCAGCGTTTTGAGTTTTCAAGGTTCGATCTATACGTGATTTCCCTTGGTCAAAATGATGAAGCGGTGCAATAGAGGATAGTAAGGGTATACATGTAATTGTTCTATTGTACATTATACTATATATATGAGTGTTGGCATTTTTATAAAAGGTTTGTCTGGTCAGCGTTTTGAATTTTTAAAATACAATATGTGCATGGTTCCCCGTGCTCAATTTGAGGGGTGTGATAGAGGATACTAAGGGTATACTTGTAATTGAACTATTGTACATTATATATATTATATGTTTTTTGGGGGTCCCCACCGGTGAACACTTGGTAAGAAGAAGGACACTACTGGAGCAGCACCTCTCGCGGGTCAGCCAGCCAAGCTACACAAGTCAACGCTTGAGAGCAGGGGGATACAAGGGAAACATTACTCCCAAACACAAGTAAGTAGTGTGGTTTGAACTTGTGATCTCAAAGTTACATGCAAGGTGAGTTTCTCACTATCTCCACCAAGCAAACTTGGTACATTATACTGTATATATGTGCCCTATGCACCGTTAGGGTAAGCTGTGTCTACCATGTATTGTACTTGCAATTAAGAATAAATAAATCATGTATCATAATATTCACACTAATAACTAAGTGAAAGAATTACAATCCAGTCTTCTGTTATGTTGGCTTCTAAATAATTATGAGAAATTCTACCATTGTAAAGGACTGTAACAAGATCTTGATATCATGTATTGTATTTGCAATTAAGAGATAAAGAATATAGTTTGTGGAGTTCTCTTATCTATTATTTCTCTATGCCAAATCTGGATGCCTCAAACGGTGAGCAACCTTGAGAAGATGTTAGCATAAATTTTATTTTATTCAATCTTTTATATAGGTTGCTTCGTATTACAGCAAGCATAAAACAGACACATTGGTCCACCCCATGCAATGAAACATTTTCCAAAGCAAAAATGCAAAGAAGCTGACACTGCCATATTATATGGTTTTGAGAAAATAATAGCTGTATATGGCTAACACTACAATGCAACATATGCGTTCATAGTCAAATAGGTGAGAACAAAATACCAATTGCAGTGAACTATGTTGCCACCGTTACTATAAGAAGGGAATTTAACACAACATAACCATATTATAAAACTGCTACTACATTTATTAAAAATATTGAGATATTCCTCCAAGTTGGTTATGAAATGTATAATATAGTGTACATGCAATGTACGTTTTTTTTTTAATTGTTTTTATTATATTGCTAGCCTTGGGAATTAAAGATCCACATAGCACCAAGGTTGCACACCCTCAGTTTTTTTAAGAGTTATTGTTAAGATAAATATTGACGGTGCTATGTGGATCTTTAATTCCCAAGGCTTGCTAGCAAGGACAATCCATTTTTTGTTTCCAGACGTCACGAGATCTAATCTTCTAAGCATTACAATATGTATTGATTTACATTTTAATATCGTTTAGTATGCTTCTTTCAGTTATTTGTTCCCATACTAATACCTTTTGTTCTAGTAGTGTTGACCAGAGTATATCAATATTCTCACTTTACCTTTTTGTTATTTAATCTGAATCTTTTTTCTTATTTTTGTTCCCATAACCTTATTTTTCTGTTATAGCTGACATTCATATACTATTGTTTCTTATAGGTTATTTCGTATAGATATATTAAGCATTCGAGCTTTAAATAGTTTTATTTAAGAGAGAATAGGGAGTAAGGCAATGCAACTGTAGAGATTGGCTAGCACAAATAATATTTGAAATCTATTTTAATTTTGGGATTTATAATTTTTGAATAGGCTCAATCAATTTGGGAAAAACTTTCAAAGAGAAAATAGGTTAGTAACCGTTTTGAACTATCATTCCTATAATTATGTGTATCCAACTTTAAAATTCTGAATCCGTTACTATCTACACTGAAATTTTCACCATTTATGTATATAGAAAAGAACAAGATTTTGTTTATGTTCATTTTTTGGGAACTTTTTTTTAGAAAAACCAATTTGTATTGACATAGCTTATAAAATTTTTCTCTTTTGATCATGAAGTAATAGGTTCATATCTTATAAATAATAGTTTACTATTTGAAGAAGCAAAAATTATTAAAAGAGATGGTCTAATTTTAATGTAAAAGTAGACGTAGTCACTAAACGGATTAAACTAGTCATTGAAGGAAATTAACCTAGTTACTATTGGGCTAATTCTCTTTTAATATTGGGTCTACCATTGCCTGATGCCCTAATCTACACAAATATGGTAAAAGGCATGCATAAACAAGAAACCGTGCCACGTGGCGCTCTTCCTAGGGAGTTTTAGTATATGTAATCCATGTACAATAAAATTTTTTTAGATATTGTGTCATATATGGTTTGATCCCAAAACCTCAAGTACATATACAAAAGTCTTAACCACTAGACTAAGATGTATTTAGTGTTATTATCATAAGTATTATATTAATAAATGAAATTTTTTCTTACCGGGAGCTTAGCCCGGACCTAATAACTAGTTTTAATTTAAAACTAGTTATTAGGCCCGGACTATGCCCCGGGTAAGAAAAAATTTCATTTATTAATATAATACTTTATGATAATCACACTAAATTAAATACAACTTAGCCTAGTGGTTAGACTTTAGTATATGTACTTGAGGTCTCGAGATCAAACCCTGTACTATGCAATTTCTAAATTTTTTATTGTAAATGGATTACATGAAGTAAAACTCCCTACGAAGAGCGCCACATGGCACATTTTCTTGTTTATGCACGCCTTTTAATATATTGGTACTAGCTTTCATATGCACGCGATGCGTGCGTTAATTTTAAAATTTATTATTCTATTAGATACTCCATTCGTACTTTATTTATGATTAAACTTAAATGTGAAAAATTCAACAGTTAGATGAATTTAGATATATTAATTCGCTAATGTAAAAAAATAAAAAGGTTGTGAGTGATTGTTGACATTAATTTATTGTGAATGAATATTGAATAGAAAGAACAAAAATAATGAGTTGGTTTAACTGAATTAAAGAGTATCAAAGGTAGTGAATGTTTAGACTTTTCATGTGCACGTTATGTATGCCATCTTTTTTCTATAAGGTATAAGTATTTTGTCCATTTAATTTTTGATTGAATTATTTGATGCATATACCATTTTGAACTTGTTTTAAATGGCAAGTTGGAATGAGAATTTTTAAATGATTTGCTTTTGTAATTTTTTCATTCCATTAATTAGATCATTAAGGGTATTTTAGTCATTTCAAAAGAGGACACCACACCTCCTCCCTTGGCTTATATAATAGCTTATATAATAGAGATAAATAAGCAATCTCTTATAAAACAAACTCCTGAAGAAGTTACTTATTCTTCCTAAGAATTTGAATTGTAAAATTAGGCTAAGTTGATCACTACTGAAGGGTCGATTGACTAAAGTCTTTTATTTTTATAGTATTTACTCCCTCCTTATGATTTAGTATCACTTCTCCCTAAATGCAATTATGCCTAATCATGTTCTCCTCAAATTAGGCAATAGACATCCATAATAAAATTATTTATATATATATTTTTTATTGCAACCACACTTTCTCTTACAATTTTTTTAAAGAATTCTCTACAAATTAAAAAAGGACCTATGACCTACGACTTCCTGTAACTATATATATGCATTTGAGAAACAAAATCTATGATGGGACAAAATGAGTATATATTCAAATAAAAAATATACAAAGAAAAGTAAAACTTACAAGACAGATTTAGAGAAGGAAAAATTATTTATATAAAATATAATGTTCTATGCAAATGACTCTTGCACCATTTGGCTCCACAATAGTAAAGGCTCATACGTTTGAGAAAGGCAAAATAAAGTTTATTGTTCAATTAATATGCCTTTACTAATCTGAATTCATATGATACAGATCTAATATAATATATAGATTAAACCGTAGCTAGTAGAAGATCTACCTTAAGTAGTTTTACTTTCATTTGATAAGAAGATCTATCTTAACTTTACTTGAGTATAAAATAAAAATTAAAAATATAAAAACCTTGATGATGATGATGATGATCTATCTTAAACTTAAGTATCTTAATTTCTTCAGTGACGCGGAGAAGATCCCAAACTGGTCGGTGGGGTGCAGCTTTTATTCCCATTTAAGTGAGTCTTGGGACCTGCAAATTAAAATCCCAAATATATTTCTCATCAGAAAAATAATTATACTTGATTAATCAGCTGTCATTTGGTAGAATCTAAGTCAGCTCATCGTGGTATTGCTTAAAAACCCTACTTTTTAGAATATACCAGTACTATGTAGGTTGCTTTGTTAAATCATATATAGTGGTGCAAATCCAAGAATTTATGTGTCAATTTTAGCTTCTTTAACTATCATTGATATTGTACTTGTACAGTCTCGTGTTCTTTGACTGCTAGTACAGATCACATTGACCGTTGTTACGCGTAATTCATAACAGTATATATTCCCTAAATAATCGAAATCACTTGGGTTTATTAGGTGTAGAATTTGCATGATACTCCATTACTCCTTCTCTAGTATTTTATCTTACATGTTTGTTTTTTCATCATTGTCAATATATATATTTTAATCTTTAATTATAAGTTATTAGTTTGAGAAATATAAAAATTGATATTTTAATATTACACAATCCAACATATCCAACAATATTGTTAAAACAAATATAACAATCACAAAATAGACTAAAATTTTTCTAATATCGACTAGCATATTCCAAGTGAATATGATAAATAAACCTACTAACATACTTCTTCTGTATTTTTTATAAAATTTCCTACTTGACTTTGCAGATTTACAAATACACTTATTTTACATCTCACATGACTATATTTTTTCTTATATATTGAGAAAAATCTAAAAGATTCTCTCTAATTGTCAATAGTGTTAAGATTATAAGTGGAAAAGATAAAAAAAAATAAAGAGGGAGTAGAATATAATAACCAAATCATTCTAATTTAGTTTTAGATGTGTTTTTAGAATAAAAAGGTCAAAATACATGGATTATGTGAATAGTGTAGAAATTAAAGTGTAAATCTCAAGTAAGAGGACAATTAAACTTTGTTCTTAATAGTATTGAAATAATAGCCACTAACATATTACACTTTTTATAACACATTCGTATGAATTTTGAGGATCAATAAAATTGCAACCTTATATTATTGTGTTTATGGCCTTACCAATATATAATGATAATGGAGCACGTATAATTTTTATAACACATTCTTATGAATTTTGACGATCAATAAAATTGTTTTATAATACCTCCACTTTCTAACTTCTTCCATATTTTCAGTTTGATCCACTACATTAAGTTATTCCCTCTTATTGCTTCATTCCTTTTTTTGATAATTTCCACCCCTTTTCTACCCTAACTTATTCCAGTTGATATACCACTTATACAATGTCAATGACATTCTCCCTTCTATTAAAAAAAAATAAATGCATTTAACTCCCTTTCTCCCGCTCGTCTTGATATCTAGAGCCACAATAAGAGAAAATAACAATATGAAATGGAAGAAGTAGCTAAAATTTAAAAAGGTAATATCACTATATACTAGTGTATTTTAAACATATACTCAATGTTAATAACTTCCAACACCATTGATTTATATTCAAGAAAAGCAAATCAATGTTAATAACTTCCATTAAAACCGAAAAAAAAAGATGTATGCAAGTTTAGAGGTTGAGTATAAGAGGTCAAAAGTAGAAACTATAAGCAATTAGTAAGTGTTAATAACATCAGTCGATGCTTCATTTTATCATATAAATCCCTAAAATACTTATACCATCTTAGAAAAAGTATTTGATATGTATCATTTTTACCCACTAGGGCTACAAAATCAAGTGTACCCTATTAAATATAAGAGGAGAGGGTAGTGTGATTTAACTCTATGAAACTCTTACTAAAATCGACAGAATGAATCCAAGAAGTGTGGTAATAGCATAACAATGTATTGATTCAAGAAAACAAATAGAAGTGAAGAAATTAATAAAATAAGCACACATACTAGGAAGTAGCTCTCGCCATGTTGTAAGCTATGAAGCGAAATTCCAAACTCATTGAAGGCAACAGGCACACCAGAAGAGTGAACCAAAATCACTTCTTCTCCAAACATGGCTTTCATATCAAACGCCCCGTCCGGAATTTGGGTTGCTACTCCATTCAGGAACACTGTTATGATCCCTGCAATTTCAAACTCATAACTTCATTTGCAATTGCAGACCAATGTTGTGTGATGGAAATTTTGTAAGTAAAAAAGCTAGCTACAATTATAAAAGAACTAAGGAAGTATATATATAATGTTTGCCCTAATTTTTTTAAAAAACCAGAGATGTGAAAAGGGGAAAAATGCATATCAAATGAAGAATCTGATCGTTTTCCTCATAATAGGTTTTGCATTGAAGTGTAATTAACATAGAGAAATAAGGGGGGGGGGGGGAATTAATGTAGAAGATGCATGAGCATTTTGTGGGTGTCAGTTGTAACACTTTAGGTTAAGTTAAATTATGTGTGCATGTGCTAGGAAATATGGAGATATATATAACAGTATTTTTGTCAAACACAACAAACAATATCTATCGTTGAATGCTAGAAAAGTTTACACAAGTTAGTTCAAAAAAGATTCATTTTTACAAATTAACTTTTCACTTATTATTACCTTGAGAGTCCCACTACAGTAGTATAAAATATGAGAGTTATATAACCTTTGTTTTAAGGGTTTATTAATTAATCTCATCATTACCAAATGCATGAAAAACAAATAAAACGACTTCCTTTTCAAGCGCTATTAACTAAAATCTCACAAAATAACTCCTAAAAACAATGTAATTCTTGAGTGCTACAATCAAATTCTTCCCAAACAAAAGTATATAAAAAAGTAGTAGAAGAAAAAAAAAATGTAGAGAAAATCATTGTAAAAAGTTAAGAAAAAGCGAGATTGGATATTAATATATACCTAGTACAAAAGGTTCCAATTTTATAAGTCTTCTTATATAAAGTGACCCTAAAAGGCACATGAATTTGTGAAATTGAAGGATTATTAATTAAAATGAGAAACTTTGATTAATTACCTGATTGAAAGTCCAGATTCGGTGTATCAGAAGGGCAGTCGATTTCATGAGTAGGATTAATTATACTCATTTGGCCAGAAAAAGTACCAAAAACGTCACCACAATCAGCAAAAGTGGTAGAAATAGTAGCACTAGTGTTCGATGGT
This sequence comes from Beta vulgaris subsp. vulgaris, assembly GCF_026745355.1. Taxonomy (NCBI): domain Eukaryota; kingdom Viridiplantae; phylum Streptophyta; class Magnoliopsida; order Caryophyllales; family Amaranthaceae; genus Beta; species Beta vulgaris. The sequence goes on along the minus strand of NC_079206.1, from coordinate 28,565,278 downwards.
GCAAAACATGCAACACTAGAAGAAGCTGCTGCAGCAGCTGTTGTGCATGTACTAGATATACCATTCTGTTGCTCATGAGGATGATGATGCCCAAAATCATACAAGCTTGCACTACCACCACCTAACAAAGACGTTGGGCCCATCGAACCCGGAAGTGGCGGTGGTGGTGGAATAGCGGCAGAGGCTGCGAGTGAGGCCTGAAGTTGGCGTTGGCGGCGGCGAGAGCGAGAGCGGCGGTTTTGAAACCAGTAAAAGACGTTGGCATCACCAACAGCACCAAACTTCTCTAAAAGTTTTCGAATTCGGACGGTTTCTTCTTTAGGTGGGTTTACCATACCACTGTTGAAAATGGATTCAAGTATGAGTATTTGCTCTGGTTTTGGTGTCCATCTTGACCTTACCGGCTCACCACTAGTGTTGTTGTTTCTGTCTCCTTTGCTACTGCTAGTACTAATAATACTCCTGCTGTTGTTTTCACTACTTGTATTATTATTATGGTTGGTCTGATTGATTGCTTGATCTTCCATAACTTCTATGAAAATATTTGGGAGGTAGAGAATTTGGGGGAAAAAAAGGTATAGGAAGTAGTATAGTATAAATTATGGAATGAGAATGCACATGATAGTGCACAGTACCCTAGCACTGTATATGGTTTAAAAAGGAACTATGTTGCCTGTCCCTTACATATATATACATATAATAATTATACTTCATCAGTTCTGTTTTAAATGAAACGTTTGTTTTTCATGCAAATCAATACAATTATTTATTCATTAATATCTTTAGTTGTGCATACGTAAAAAAAATTTATAATTTGATAGTTGTTTGGGAAATTTGTCCACGGTGTCCAGCTCCCATAAATGGGTTGACGACATCAGCAAAAGAGATGTGGGCCCACATCAAAAATCCTGATGCGACCCCATAAAGGTCTCCTTGCCCAAAGTCAACAAAGGCCCATCTCAAACAGGAAAATATCCCATAATTTCTCAAATAGAAGGGAGGCCACGTGATCAATAAGGAACATCCTTTTAGGGTTACCTTTCTCGAGATCCTCAAACCTATAAATGGGACCAGTCTTATCAATGAACAAATAATGAATACTCACCTAATTAAACTACAACATATCTCTTTACAATTACTCACTTTCTCTCTCTACCTCAAATGACTTGAGCATCGGAGGGGCTTTCCCAAGAACACCCCCGAGCCAATTCTACTGTTTTGCGGTATCTTCGGTGACAAGACTCAGGATTACATTCTAATTCGAGAATCAGATCTCTCCAATCACACATCACTTCTTTTATCAGTTTCTAGACATAAATAGTTTGGCGCCGCATCTGGGGATACTACATCTCAAAGTCACCATCGAGAGGAACATGGCACCCTGAAGGAAAATAACCCGAGCCTCGTTATCACGTCACCCAACACCGCTTCAATCCCAGCAACCCAATGTGCTGGTCGAATCCCTCACGCTGGACAACGAGGGATCTACTCCTCGAAATGAAGAGACATCCATCCCTCGGGAATAACACCAACCCGATCCACCTCCAATAACCATGGCTGACATAGAAAGAATAGCTCAGCAGCTGAATGCGAACATGCAACGAAGTCTGCAAGAGCTAATAGTGGGAATCCCCCACCTCAACCAAGGAAACATTCAGCAAAATCAAAAGGAACCCAGAGAACTTGCTCGGGGGAACCCCGACCTCGGGAAACCCCACCCTTTGAATCCCTAACTGGGGCGAACAACGAGGGGAGAAAATTCCTGACAAGTGAATTCCTAATGAGTGGCTGATTCTGATGCTTGGTGGATCATAGAAAACCGTCGGCGATAGCAAGAGCAGGATGCCAGAAACATAATAATAACAAAAAGAGGGTCGACCAAGAGAAAACTCATCAGGAACAAGCCCACTCTCATACTCCTCGCCGGGAACGAGAGGGCACTCCATTAGAATCCAAGAGGCGTGCTTAATTTCATGAACCCTTTCAGCCGTGAAATCATGGAAGTCTCCAATCCTAAAAAGATCAAAGTCCCCCAAATGGAACAATACTCGGGCAATACTGAACCTGTCGATCACATGGCGGCTTACAAAGCCCAGATGAATGTGAAGACAGGTTGTGAGGCGGCGTGGTGCTGATACTTCCCCACAACACTCACAGGGCTGACACTTAGTTGGTTCTCGAGAATATCTCCACGCATCATCACCAATCTCTTAGTGTTAGAAGCATTGTTCCATCAACACTTCATATCAGGTTGTAGACACAAAAAGACGAGCATTCATCTAATGTCTAGCAAGCAACAAGAACATGAAAGCTTGGTTAACTATATCAAGAGGTTCAACAAAGAATCCCTGAAAATTTCTGACTTACAAGACGGAGTTGCCTTCACCTCCCTAATGTCAGGACTCTGGCTTGAAAAGTTCATATGGTCGTTGGCAGAGAATGAGGAAACCGCGTTCATCGAGGCTATGCCTCAGGCTCAAAAATTATATCCAAGTGTCAGACATTTGCAAACCAGTATCAGAGAAGCCGAAAAAGAGAAAAGGCGATAACCCTTACCGAGAATAGAACAAAAGTACCAGAAAACAACCAAATCGTCACGAGAATTACCGACAACGGGAACGATCCACGATTTAAAAAAAAAATAAACCGAAGAGAAATCTACCTCGACATAACACAAATCTGTCTTACCCAACCCTCCCTCCATCAAGGCATCCAAGGATAGGAGAGATCAAAGGTTGTGGTGTGAATACCATCTTGAGTGTGGGCACACTAGAAAAGATTGTCGAGAATTAAAGAAGACACTATATGATCACTTAGCGGATCAAGGCAAACTAAATAGATATCTCAAATACCCTCAAGAGGAGAAAGGGAAGTATAAGGAGAGTCGACAAGGAAGTGATCATACCGAAGGAGTCGTGGGAGTCATATCTAGAGGCATGGCTTCGGGTGGCCTAACCAGACGCCCCCGCAAATATCACATATACTCTCTTAGACACCAAGTGCTAGAAGTAGAAACGGAACCCCACCACATGCCCAATAATGACTTTCGGTAGGCCTAGCCGTCCAATCTGCACACCTCATAATGACTCGTTTCTTATCGAAATGAAAGTCACCAATTCAAAGGTGAAGAGGGTACTCGTGGACAACGGGTCATCAGCCGATATTATCACTCTCGACTGCCTCTAGAAGCTCAAGAATGACAAAGGATACCTGGCCCCAAACAGTCAACCACCGATAGGCTTCAAGGGGAGAAGTTGTACACCCAGTCGGGACAGGTCAGCTAGCAGTCTGACTAGGAGAGAAATGTCAAGGAAAAAGCCTACCAGTTGATTTGCTGGTGGTAGATGTTCCTCTGCTGTACAATATCATCATAGGCTAGCCTACACTTAACCGGGTGAATGTTGTAATATTCATATATCAACTGCTCATACAATACGAAACCGATAATGGGTAGGCCGAGAAGCTATATGGTGATAAACAGACAGCTCGAGAGTGCTATACAAACAATTTCACGGGGTTGGGTGACCCTGGGGAGCGACCCAAGAATAGAAAAAGAGAAGACATAGAGGACAACCACTACTAAAAAAATAGCCTTTAGGAGAGCTTAAATAGCAACACTTGTTAAAAAAAGTGTTGACTTTAAGAATTGATGGAACAAATTGGAGCACTTTTAACAAAGCGTTGCCACTTTCCAATTTTTTGTGAACAAAAAAGCGCGCATAAAATTAAAAAAAAATTCAAAACTCCCACAACTAAAACAGGTAAGCCTAAACTAAGAAGAAAAAACAAAGCCCTAATTTACTCCAACTCTTAGTTTCACGCAACTCCAAATTCTCTACGCTCGAACAACAAAGCCCTTCCCTTTCAGCAACTCCGAATTCTCTGCACTCGAACAAGATCCAGTTTCACGCTTCGAAATTTGAAGACTCCAATTCCTTTCAGTAAGATCCAGTTTACTTAAAAATTTTCATTGGGCAAGACTCCATCGTATTTCGCTCAACAAGTAGGTATTCTTTTTATCAAAGAATTTTACTCAATTACAATGCGATTTATGGATTAATGTTGCTGGTATGAATTTCATTGAATTCGAATTATAGAATATTTGTTGGTTTTCTTTCTATGTAACTTTCATTTAATTCGAATTATTGCTGCAAAAAAAAATCCGTTCTTTAATTCGGAAATTGAGACTCCATTCGATATTGCTGGTACGAATTTCATTGAATTCGAATTATAGATGAATCTTGCTGGTATTTCTTTCTATGTGACTTTCAGTCAATTCGAATTATCGCTGCAAAAAAATCCTTCTTTAATTCGGAAATTGTATTCGATCATTCACCTTCTCCTTCGATTCAACACAACCATGAGTTTTAGCATCATCCTTCTTTTGATTGTCTATATTGCTGTTTTTGTTTGACAATATTTAAAATGCAACAGTTGAGAGGTTAGGAAAAACAAGAGAAGAATAGTGACCCAACATGCATATTGAAGTAGAGAATAAATTATATTGAGTACTTGATTTAAATTTAAAGTAATACAATAATATTCCAGTGGTAGTTTATAACAATGGTTAAACACATTGCTTTGGAAAACATTCATCATGTGAGAAGTTGTATTGATGTCAATCACACTGACTGGGTTATATAAATTCTGAAATACATTCATAGTTGTAGAATTTGTCTGTCATTACAACTGAGCTTAAACTTCGGGATCCCACAGAACTTGGGCCTATTTCCTCCCCAAAACGGGAATCCGATATCCGAAATATTCCCGCATGAGTATAGAGTAGAGCATGCTCTGTAGTTTACATCTTCACCATTTGACAAGGGAACACCTAAGGAAATAATAATGATGAAGGTTATGAAAGGGAAATGGATGCCAACGAAAGTAAAAACCATTTTATATGTTTGTTTTTCTCTTGTTGAGTTTTCCATGGAACTCATAGTCTCATACAGTCATATATATACTTATATGAAAGACAGCATAAAAGATGAATGTTATTAAGAAACTTCAAACTTTGTAGGCCAAAAGACTTTGAACTTTCTCGGTTTCTGTTGATGTGATACCCCTTTGTTTTGTCTAGTTCAAATTTCTTAATACCTAAGATTTATTTACTTTTTGCTTAGAAAATTCAAAGTATTGATTTTTTTTTTGATTTCTTGTCATGTAATATAAGTAATTATTTGTATCTTATTATATCTATCATTTTTAAAAGATAGAATCTTTTGCTTTGGTTGATTAGTGATGCAGAATCAATACTCTCTTACCAGACCTATTGTCAAAGTGAAGTTTCATTAATTTGCAAACCTGCTCGATTTCTATTAGTGTGTAAGTTAGTATATTGTTACCTATTGTCAAATTTATCGTGTATATGTTATATGTAATGACCCATTATTAATCATGATATTTGAATGCCTTTTTTTTTTTCCAGTTTAGTTAATCATGGATTTGAGGCAAATTAAAGAAAATTTGACTTGGCCAATAAAGGCAGCACAATATCGACTAGGAGTTGAAGGGTTTATGAGTTATGCTATTAAGACTTTAACATGTGATAATGGTAAACTTAGATGTCCTTGTATGAAGTGTGTTAATCACAAGCTTTTGAGTCCAGATGATGTAAATTTGCACTTGCTTCATTTTGGAATGATGCATAATTACACTATCTGGATTTTTCATGGTGAAAAAGTGGATCAAGTTCCCATTTCAAGTCCTTCTGAACCTGTGGTAGAAGATGAGATTTTACCGTATATACAGATATGCGAAAGTTGGTGCATAACGCATATGGTCATCGAGATGATGATATAAACAAAGCGAGAATGTTGACCAAAGCACTCATGGCCAAAATAAAGAAGCCCAAGACTTTATACGCTTCTCAATGACGCTGACACAGAGTTATGGCCCGAATGTGAATTAACCAAGTTGTCATTTTTAGTACTTCTTTTTCATATTAAGAGTACTAACAAATGGACTAATAAGTCTTTTAATGACCTACTAGGATTTTGTCAACTTGCAATTCCTAATAGTGCAAATTACCCAAGTCATTTGCAGAGGCTAAAAAGGTCACTCAGAAGTTAGGCCTTGGCTATATTAAAATACATTCATGCCCAAATCACTGTCAGCTTTATTGGAAGGATAAGGCTAATGATGATAATTGCTCAGTTTGTGGTGCTTCTAGGTGGAAAAGAGTAAGTGAGCAGACTACTTCAACAGGACGAAAGAAGAAAAAAGGAACTCCCACAAAAGTATTATGCTATTTTCCTTTAAAGCCTAGACTTAGGAGATTGTTTATGTCGAAGCACACTGCCTCCTTGATGAGGTGGCATGATCATGAACGTAAAGAGAACAAAGAGGTTTTAGGGCAACCGGCTGATTCAGAAGCTTGGAAGAACTTTGATAGTAGGTATCCTATATTTGGTAAAGATAGTCGCAATGTTAGGCTTGGACTTGCTAGTGATTGTTTTAATCCCTTTGGGATGATGAGCTCTACTCATAGTTGTTGGCCTATAGTTTTGGTGTCGTATAATTTTCCCCCATGGTTATGTTTAAAAAAGTCATCTCTTATCCTTTCAACACTAATTCCCGATCCAACTAGTCCTGGAAACAAAATTGATGTATCTATGCAGCCCCTTATTGAGGAGTTTCTCGAGCTTTGGAATATTGGGAGTGAGACTTATGATGCTTTTAAGGATGAAAATTTCAATATGCTTGTTGGGCTATTATGGACAATCAGCGACTTTCCAGCTTCTGGAATGCTCTCCAGCTGGAGTGCACATGGGGAAAAGGCATGTCCTTGTTGCAACATTGACACAGCTTGGCTAAAAAATGGTCACAAGTATTCTTTTTGGGCTCATCGTCGTTGGTTAGATTTCGACCATGCATTTCGACTGAATAAGGAAGCTTTTAACGGAGAGGAAGAATTAAGAGCAGCCCCCATGAATCGAACAGGGACAGATGAGTTGCACCAAATAGAGGAGATTTCATAATTCTCTAGTTCGAACACTTGGAAGAAAAAGAGTCCTTTGTGGTCATTGTCGTACCGGGAATCTCACTTAATTAGACACAACTTAGATGTTATGCACATAGAAAAAAATGTGTGTGATAATGTGATTAATACATTGTTGAACGTAGAAGGAAAGTCTAAATATAATCTGAAAGCTCGCCTTGATTTGAAAGAATTAGGAATACGGAAGGAACTTCACCCAGATAACAAAAAATTCAAATAAGTGGTATTTGCCACCTGCTGCATACACAATGTCTAGAAATGAAAAGCAAGTTTTATGTAGAACACTTCATGGAATTAAAGTTCCAAATGGTTATGCTGGAAACATTTCTCGATGTGTAAATCTTCAACAAGCCAAGTTGGTTGGGCTAAAAAGCCATGACTGCCATATTTTAATGCAACAAATCCTTCCTATTGCATTACGAGGGATTCTCTCAAAGGATGTAGTAGGGGTTTTATCTGATTTATGTGGCTATTTTAGAGAAGTATGTAGTAAGAATGTACATGTGGATGACCTTAAACAACTTGAGAAACAAATACCTGTCATCATGTGCCACCTCGAAATGATATTTCCACCTAGTTTCTTTACTGTGATGGCGCATTTAGTTGTTCATCTAGCAACCCAAACAAAGCTTGCAGGAGCAATGATGTTTAGGTGGATGTATTTTTTTGAAAGATATTTTGGCTCATTAAAGTCCCATGTGCGTAACAAGGCTCATCCTGAGGCTTCCATTGCCGAAGCAATCTCGGCTCTTGAATTTGCCAATTTTTCTTCATGATACCTTCAAGGATTCAACTCTAGTTTAAGTAAACTTTTGGGAATATCTGACGATATTGCACAAGTAGAGTCTTTAGTAATTCTAGGAGAGTTTTCATTCTTCTCACAAGTTGGAAAGCCTGCTGGGAAGCATATGACACACACTATTACCCAAATGAGCAAGATACAAGCACATCGTTACGTGCTATTCAATTGTTCACAAGTCGCTGAATATCTCAAGTTAGTATCTTAATATCTTTTGAATTTTATATAACATGCTACTTAGTAATCTACTAATAATTCTATCCTAACATATAATTGTGTATGTAGAGAACATGCTTCAGAACTTAAGAGAAGTAGTCGTCCAAGACGCTTATCATTGAAAGATATTGAGCGTTTACAACATGAATCCTTTCATGATTGGTTTAAGCAACATGTAAGCATCATAATTAAGACTTTTTTTAGTTTATTCATTAAATTGATAATTAACGGTACTACATTTGCAATAGGTGGATAAATTGGAGAGAACAAATGGCATAGGTTTTCTGAGAGAAGAAATACGCATGCTCGCAAGAGGTCCACTTGATGTTGTCACAAAATACCAAGGATACAATGTCAATGGTTTTACTTATAGAGCCAAATGTTATGACAAGTGTACTCAAAATAGTGGTGTCGTTGTAATTGCAAAGCCATCAAGTTATGCGAGTGCAAATGATAGGATCGGAATCCAATTTTGGGAGATGTTGCATACTATGGGCAAATAGTAGATGTCATCGAATTGAAATACTTAGGAGGGTATTCAGTGGTATTATTTAAATGTAACTGGTTTGATGCTACCATTGGAAGGGGAGTAAAAAAGGACAACTCTGGTTATACACTTGTCAATACCTCTCGCTTGACACACACGGGGAAAAGATTAGAAGATGAGTCGAATATTTTTGCAACACAAGCGGAACAAGTATTCTACATACAAGATCATGTTGATGCGGATTGGTCAGTTGCTATAAAGATGAAGCCAAAGGATGTGTATAACTTAGGTGAAGATGATATGCAGGAAGATTGTGAGACAAATCCATACCATGTTTCTTTTTTGAATATAATACCTAGTGATGTTGATGGGAATACTAGATGGGTTGGGACGGGTGTGGAAGGAATCGAGGTTGATGATGAGTAGTTTTAAATAATTATATTGATTATATGGATTTTTTTAATTTAGTTAGAGTTTTTTAGTTTCTAGGACATTATGATGAAAACTATTTATTATCTGGGTTATGTGCATTTTGGTTGTTTGTTTTGTGACACTCTTATATATTGATAATATAATTTTTATTGTTACTGTTCTGTTTTTGTCATTATCTTGTATTTTTGTTTATAGGTTAATGGCTAATCACAAGGGTCATAAGAGGTTGCGAAGGACTACGGTTAATACAAGTATGAATGAAATAAGTGGTAGAAGTGTAGTGCAACCAAACAACTCAGAGCCAAATAACTCAAGAATTAGGGATGAGATTCAACAACATCAAAGTGTTTCTTCTGCCCAAAATCAAGGAAATATTGAAGGGTCTACATCTCATGATCAACATGAAGAACATCGAGTTTATAATTACATTGTGCAAGGTAGAGTATTTCCATATCTATCTCTAATTAAGTTAATTCTTGTGAGGTTTTTAACTAGTAATGATTTGTAGCTCATCTGTACCAACAAGTTATATGTTATGCCATGTTATATAGTCTAAGTATATTTTCTAATGGAAGTGTGTTCTAAGTGTCCTTTAGCATATACTCAGTATTCAATAGTTGTTCTAGTAGAAACTCTCTACCATACATGCAAATTTTTAACTTATCTTTGAGCTTATGCAAGTAAGATAGTATGTTGCACTTTTAATGGAAACAGATTCGAATGGAAATAGAAAGCGTGGAAAAACTGTGTTAGCAGATATATGGAATATGCCTCAAGGCCATCAAATTGTTGTCGATTTCAATAAGGAGATGCAGCCTGTTAGAGAAGAAGGGGGGTACTTGGTGCTTTTTTAGGGACAATTGCAAAAAATGGGGATCTTTGCTCTCTAAGTTATACAAGATGGGATCATCTGAAAAAAGGTTGCAATAAGAACAATGAAAAGATGATATTGAAGGAAGTTGAGGTAATCAAAATTACAATCTCAATTGTATATTTTTACTTTTTGAAAGATTGAACATTAATTATTATAAATTCACACTCCCTTTTATACTAGTATTCTTTTAACTCGTGTATTTTTCAGGCAAGATTTCTTTATCCAAAAGCTAGTGAGTATTGGATATTGAAATCAGTTGGATTTAAATGGAAGGATTACAAGTGTTACTTGAAAGGAAAATATTATAATGATGATGAAGACATTACCATTTTGCATAATCGATGTCCAACAGATGTAGATAATAATCAGTGGATTAGCCTTGTTAATTTCTGGAGATCCGATGAGGGACAGGTGCATTTATTTGTGTTCATATATTTAATGGTGTTGAATATGATTCTGTGAATTGTGAACCATGACATGTACATTCTTATGCATGCTGATGCTTCAATTTTTATAGAAGAGAAGCAAACGGGGAAAAGAATCACTTGCAAAGGCTAAAGCAAAGCCAATTTCTACAACTGGTACAAAGAGTCATGCTCGTGTTCGTGAAGAATTGGTAAAGTTTTGGTTTTTTTTATTTGTGTATGTTATGGCTGAATTTTTTGACAGGATGACACTGACGCAACGACGCGATGAATCGATGACATGATGCCATCTGACATGATGACGATGTAAATGTGACCCGAAGACACAGCGAAGGACGCGAGATTGGAGCAGAGCATTTAATGGTAACGGTCCAGCTAAATAAGGAAGGAGTGTTATGAGCCATAAATTCAGCCGTTGAAGAGCACAAATCAAGATGTTGGAGCGTAAGCATAGAAGATCTCCCATGATTGAAGCGCAAAGTTAATGTAATAATTAGTGAATTCATTTTTTTATTCGTTGGAAAAAAAGCCAAGGAAAAAAGAGGGCATATAAAAGGGAGAGAGAGGTCATTGACGAGTTTTTTACGTAACATTATTGGAAGAACACTAGAGAGAATTTAGCACTCTTGTAATGACAGTCAGTTACTAAGAAAGATAGTGAACTATATTAGTTTGGTGGATCTCCAACCACCCGCGGTTTTTCACTCACCTTCATTGGGGTTTTTTGCGTCACCATATTTGTGTGCTCATCCCCTTTGATCCCCTTTGCATTCTGTTGTCGCGTTGTCTTTAACATAATCTGGTTAAATCGTCCCAAGACTTTAATTTCGTGGTAAGTGACAAATTTTAACATAAACAATTTGGCGCCCACCGTGGGGCATAATGATATTATGATTTTATATAGAGTTTTCTCCCCTATTCATGTGCTAAAAGTTATGGTTATGGTGCTCTTAGGAGCCATTTGGTACTAACTCTCTCCATCTAGTTGTGGTTTGATGTTTTGTATTGGATTGTAGTTTTTAGGTAGCTATTACCTACCTTATATGATTGCGCACTGGATTAGAGAGGTTGGACGCTGAATTTCTAGATGATGCTTTCCGGGACTTTGAGCAAAGGACGAACAAGAAACGAAGCTTATGCTGGCCGACCTGACAGGATCGGGCGGCCCAGCCCGATCGGGCGAAGAGACAACTTTTATGGTTCTGCTGCGGGCCCGATCGGGCGTTCAACGCCCAGTCGTATTTCGGTGTTTCACCTGATCGGGGGACCTGGCCCAACGTCGGGCGCCCCTGCCAGCTACTTTTGCCTGCCATGTTATCAAACCGCCCGATGTCATCGGGCGGATCAGCCCGATCTCATCGGGCGACTGCGGGTTTTTGGTTTTTTCCTTCGCTTTGGAGCCCGATGCCATCGGGCATCTTTGGCCCGATCGGGCGACTGATGAGACGGGTTTTTTAATGATACGGGCCCTTCTTTCGAGATTTTTCTATTGTTTTAGGGCTTGTATAAATAGAAAAATCAGAATTATTAACTCCTATCTAGTTTTATTATTAGTTTTCTCTAAGAGTTTTCAAGAACCTTAATTTATGCTTTGTGATTTCAATTCAAGATCAAACCTTTTGCTTATTCATAGTTCAATATAATTCGGTAATCTTTCTTCTTATTCTTTGTTATTTCTTCCATTGTTAATTATATTTTTTCTTAGTTATTTGCCATGTTTCAAAGTATGAGTTTTTATAGATTCTTGTTATTGTTTTATGATTATGAGTGAGTAGTTCTATATCTAGAATTGTGGAGATCTATGTATGCAATGAGGGATTGATAGATTAGTTTGATTATCTTGTATTTCAACTGTTTCCTTTGATTGATTCTTCATGCTAGGATTATAAGTTAGGCCTGATTTATATTTCTATTGTTGCAATACTGAATCTACTTCGAGAGGAGAGATACCGTATAGGCTTTCAATTATTAGGCAAAGTGACCCTTGACTATGCGAGAGCGGCTGGGTGATCTTTGAGGGAGGTAATGTTCGAGAGAAATTACATGTGCCCTAGACATTGACTTACTAGGTGGTTATTATTTATCCTGATTTCCCGAATTGTATGCATAGTGATCCATGATTCTAGTACTTTATTAATATATTTACACCTTCATATTTAATTCTGTACTGTTTAGTTAGTAACACAACCATTCATCTGATTTCGTTAGTTAATATTAGAGTTCAGATACATATATAACTTCTCCCTGTGGATTCGATCCTGACTTCCCTGACTACTAGTTAGTGGACCGTAGGTTATTTTTGATTAGGTGATACGACTTTAGCCTTCAAATTTTGGCGCCGTTGCCGGGGAGACGGTTTATTTTATTTTGTCTGAATTATAGTATTAAACTAACCTCTACTCTGAAGAACACCTGTTCTTTGGAGCATCTCACGTTTGTTTTAGTGTTTTTGGTGTATGAGCAGGAAATTGAAATCCCAAATCTCATCCCGTTCGATCCGAGATTGAAAAGACCGCTCGTAGACTCAGAAAGAAAACTAAACAAGCTAAGCTGTCTGCAGGGACACCCTCCCAAAAGACACCTCTCCACCATCTTCCCCACACAAGAAACCCCCACCTCACCTATTCTCTCAACATGGGTGAGAATGTTACTCGAACCTTCAGAGACTATGCACAACCATCTCCTGATAACGTGCCTACTGGGGTACGGATGCCCACTATTGCTGCTACAAATTTTGAGATCAAGTCTCATGTTCTGAATATGGTTCAGAACAATCAGTTCGCTGGGTTACCATCTGAAGACCCAAATCAGCACTGCAGAGATTTTTACAGTGTTGTGCTACTCAGAAGCAAGCTGGTGTTACTCCTGATGAGATGAAACTCCTCTATTTGGTTTCTCTCTGCGCGATAAAGCTTTGTTCTGGTATATAAGCTGCCTTCCACCATCACCACCTGGCCAGAACTTTCCAAGATTTTTCTATCAAGTGGTACCCTTACCAAAAAATGCAGATATGAGACATGATATAGTTACTTTCACCCAAGATCCTGGTGAATCTCTATATGAAGCTTGGGAGCGGTTCAAGGATCTGCAGCGTCTATGTCCTCATCATGGGTTGGACCAGTGGTACTTGTGTCAGATTTTCTACACTAGAGTTGATGCAGATACACGACGGGTAATTGATGGAGCATCTGGTGGGTTCTTCATGGATAAAGCAATTGAGGAAGGGTATGAACTTTTGGAGAAGCTAGCATCTAATCAAGCCTCTACCATTCGTTCCTCTTTGAAAAAGGGGGTAAACATGATGTTGAAGCCATTTCCTACTGTCTGGGCAACTAGCTACTCTAACTCAGAAATTGATCTCCTGAAGTTAGGTAATGATTCCCCCCACATGAGTGTTAATGCGATGGCTAGTGCTTCTAACTATAATGTTCACCTATGTGATGCTTGTGGAATGTCTGGGCACAACTCTCAAGAGTGTCCTGCGCTTGGAAATAACTGTGAGGCCGTCAATGCTTTCCAGTCACAACCTAGGAACCAGTTCAACCCTATTCCAACACCTAAATCCTGGGTTAAGACACATCCAACCTCTCATATAGGAGTACTAATGTGTTGAACCCTCAACCTCAACAACCATATCCACCTCAACAACAGGGTCAACAATACCAACCTTCACAACAAGCTCCACCTGGTTTTCAGAGAAATCAAGCACCTCCACAGCCTGCTCCTCTGCTGACCCAGCCATGACAGAGTTGAAGAATATGATGTTCCAGATGCAGAAGGGTTCAATGCTTTTCAAGCTGACACAAAAGCTCAACTGGAAAATTTGGGCACGCATAACAAGATGTTGGAGACTCAACTAGCTCAGTTGGCTAGTTCTTCTGCTAGTAGGCCACCTGGGGCCTTACCTTCACAATCAATGCAACCAAGGGACACTGCCAATGCCATCACTCTTAGGAGTGGAACACATTATGATGGTCCCCCAATGCCTAAGGATGGTCCGGTTGAGCCAGAAAAAAATGCAGATCACTGAAACTTCGTCAGCTCCTGAGGCTACCACCAACACAATGCAGAGAAGCAGAAGTACCTGAAAAAATTCCTCCACCACTCCTGCGATAAAGGTTCCATTCCCACTCGTCTATCAAAGAATAAGCTGGATCACCAACTTGGTAAGTTTATGGAGGTAGTGAAAAATCTTCAGGTAACTGTTCCATTTACTGAACTCATTACTCAAGTACCTGCATATGCTAAATTTTTGAAGGAAATTTTGACTAGGAAAAGAGCCTTTAATGCAGTAGAAACTGTTGCCTTTACTGAAGAATGTAGTGCTCTTTTGCAAAATCAATCCCTCCTAAATTGAAAGATCCGGGGAGTTTCTCCATCCCTTGTAATATTGGCACCATATTTATTGACAAAGCCTTATGTGATTTAGGTGCTAGTGTTAGTGTCATGCCCTTGACTGTTTGTAAAAAGCTTGACATGGGAGATTTAAAATGTACCAACATTACTCTTCAAATGGCTGACCGTTCTGTTAAATACCCCCTAGGTATCTTAGAGGACGTTCCTGTGAGGGTAGGTAAATTTTACATTCCTGTGGATTTTGTTGTGTTGACATGGAAGAGGATACTCAAATCCCAATCATTTTAGGGAGACCATTCCTTCATACTGCTGGAGCTGTCATAGATGTAAAAATGGGAAATTAACTTTGACTGTGGGGGATGATAAGGTAACTTTTAGTTTGACCAATGCTTTGAAAAGTCCCATGCTAGAGGAAGCCTGTTACAGAATAGATGTCATTGATGTGCTGGTTAATGATGACATGCCTCAATCCCTTTGCGGGATCCACTGGAGGCTTTGCTTTGTTTTACCTTTCCACAGGTGATGATATTATCCGGACTACTGAAGTGGATGCTTGGGAAGCAGCTTTTACCT